>NW_021852253.1:22785-70935 GCF_003651465.1 Formica exsecta
ATATATATATATATATATCTCTCTATATCTAAATAATTCTGCATATTTATTAGACGTATAGGATTTGACGCAAGCACACACGTGCGACTCTCGTTATTACGCGGATATACGAGCGAGAGAAACCGCGGGATAAGAGGATCAGCTCTAAGAGGGCGGCGCGGGTTAAATATAATTCGAGGAACAGAAAAACACAAACACACACACACATACATACACACTAGGCGTAATCCCCCGTCTAGAGATAGAGAGAAACGCATTTAGTCGCCTTAAAACTATTTACTCTCTATGCTACCTCTCTATGCTACTCTATGTTCGTTTTTGGGTTACGTCGGTGCACGCATGCTGGTTCTCTCTCTCTCTCTTTCTCTTCTTCTCCCCTCCCCCGCAGCGCGTGCTTGACGCGTTTCCGCACTCGTTCCCGCAAAGCACGACGAGCGGTCCGCAACCGCGCGCCGCAGTTGACTTCGGTGCAGCGTTACGTGCACGTACGCGCGTTTTAGGCGCGTACGTGGTACGCTACGAGCGTGTACTACATTCTCTTCTGCGTGCACCTGCCGTGTGTTTTCAGTTACTATTGTTATAGTGTCGTAACGCGACGCGAGCTCTCGCGGAAGATCCCGACCGCGATTCCGACGTGCGACAGCGATCGAGAGGAGTTCAGGAAAATCGGTGGGAGAATATGTTATATACGAGAAGGGGGTGGAAATTGGCGGGGAACGAAATTTGAATTCTGCAGAATTTTTCGTTTTTCGATATCGAGCCTAAAGTAGTAGTAGTGTTAATCAATATTTTTGCGAGTAAGAGCGAAGCTGATACATGTGTGTGTGTGGCTTTTCTGATACATCTATTATTCTCGTAGTATTGTGAGACCAGATGGATTTCAATCTCTCTCTCTCTCCCTCTCTCTCTTTTTCGAGGACACTAAATCGTAGCGACAAACCTTGACATTTCATGTACGCGAAGGTAAAACTGATCAAAATCGCGATCGATCTATGATATATAAAAAATGCGCGATGATTGAATTTAGGTTGTTTGGGAGATTTGCTCGAAATTTTTTATGCATTATAGTTTTATATTGCACTTTGCCTTATATTGTTTATTTCTAATGCTAATATTTCTAATATTTCTAATATTTTTATTATATTTTTGTATATATTATATTTAACTTTTCTCTATATGAAACACTTTTTTTATTATGTATATAAAAAAATATTATCGTATATCTCATTATTTATAGTGCTGTATATAAAGCGGCAGAGAATTTGGTTAAAGTCCTGCGGCTATTTAGAGATTAAAAAGACAACTCTTCGCGAGGAATTAGCGTTGGTCCGCGGAGTTTCTATTTTCGTGACAACCGCGTTGCTTATTCGAGCAACAGCGAGAATGCCGGCGTGGCCTCGATTTTTACACCTTTATAGAGTGGAATGCAAAGCGATCGCCGTGCAGGAATTTTCAAACAAGAGATATATAAATTTTCCTCTTGTTTTTTTATGAATATCTTATAAACATGACTTATTATTGCAGATATTTCACAAAATGTCAGTAAAAATAAGGAATCCTTAAAGAGACATGAATTTTACAGAGTTAAGCTCCAATTTATCAGTCGATTTAATGGCATTTTAATTGATATTACAATGCCTTTATTAACTACGAAGTGCGATCTCCTTAGACGATCGCTCTCCGAGGCGTAATAATATCGCGTTGTAGGAAGGAGGAGAGAGGAGGGCGATTTCTCGGCTAATTCGAGATTGGATCGACTATTCTTCGGAATAAATCGCGAAGCGTGTGCCGTTGTAAAAAGAAGCACGAATACGCCGGCGCGCGGTTGCGCAATACCGGGGTACACACGGTATATAACATAATTGTTCGTCGCGATTGTATAATGCGGACTTCCAGGCGGCAGTCGTCGCGTCACTCTGATACGGACGTGTATAGAAGCCAAAGATTTCGGACATGTGTCGATCGAATAACACGTGATGATGGTGCGAAAATTAGTCGACCGTTATCCGACTCTCGTTTCAGGGATTATCCTTAAAAACCGTAACGCATTGGAGTCTCGACTCGACGTTTTGAATATCTAATATTATTCTTTCTAATATGTACTATAGGAACGTTGGCATCGATATCGCGCGCGTATACCATATATGTATATTTATCGCTACGTCTTTACTTACCGGAGGTTATTGTTTAGCGGGATTAGCGCGCTATAGCTTTCGGAGCTCCGTTACATTTACCATTTGCTAAATATATTCTTCGGATTTTAAAGCAAAATTATATCGATTAATCGCACTTTCGAGAAGGGGGGGGGGGATAGCATTTCCTTTTTTCCTCGTCTTTCGAAATGGATATTTGTTCTTTTTAGGAACGCGCGCGTTTGACGTTTTGCACGTTTGACGTTTGACGCACGCTACATGCAATTCCGCACGAAAGCGCAGCGAATTTAACTTCGCGAATTCGCGTCGCCGTCGTCGTCCCGCGTCGAGGCGGCGGCCGCTTTTTGCTCGCTAACGCGAAACTGGCCGATCATCATCGAAGGAGACTCGTCGTCGTCCGCGGCCTGACGCGCTATCCAGTGCGCGACGTGACGTCGAGCGGTCGCGCGTGATGCGCAACGAGAGCGCGAAAAACGGCAAGGAGGAAGGAGAGATGTAGACGCTATCCTCATCTCGTACGAAAATTGGAACGCGGGGCGCCTCGTAATTACATAATAGCCGGGCTGTCGTCGCGCTCGAATGAAACGTCGTTTGCACGCGTGCTTATCGAATCTCTCCCCCCCCCCCCCCCTCTTCGCCCCGAGAACCACCAGGATTCCATCGCTCGCGACGCCGTTGCGCTTCCGAGGCACGTGAGCGTTAAGCCGATGAGTCGTAAATAAGGCGAAGCGCGACACGTATTATATTCGCGGTAAATTTACTCGACGTCACTCTCTCCTTATCTCGTATATATTGGTTCCGCACGATTGCCCTCCCTTCCCCTCCACGCAGCAGAAACGTCATTGTCGTTATTGCGTGTTGCTCCTTTTCAGACTTTCGCGTCATACCAGTGTCTTCGAGTTGATTGTGGAACGAAGTTCCATCGAGACTCTTTTCCCGCCGATGTCTAGAGAATCTATCGCGTGCAGGAATAGACGAAAGTCCGAGGCGGGAGATCGTAGGGTAGCGTGATTCGTTTCGCGGAATTTCTCGAGACCTTGCTGTGAAATATATGTGGGACGTAAGAATTTCGAGGCATCGCACTGTCATTCTCGCCGAGTGATAATGAGTGATACGCGTGATGCGGCAAATTACAGTGTCCTCGTCGTAAGAGATTGTGGAACGTGAGATTCTGCGATATTCTTACTATGATCGAAATTTATAATAAGATGTAGGATGATACTTCGACTATAAACGAAAGCGATTTCGCGAAAATGAAAGAAATGTGCCGAGGGAATGTGTGTGATATAAAATTTTGTCGACAAGTGAAAATATATTCACGTGACGCAAAATACACATCGCATGAAGAAAAGTTCTAACGTAAAGGAAGAGAAACGTTGCGACGAATTCTTCGATAACAGTGTCGCGCGCGTTAATTATTCGCATCGAATGCGAGTATGTCACTCGATTTTAACATCATTATTATTTCGTCTATGAAGGAAATTAACATCGGAAATCAAAAGTTTTTCCCTCGCTCGAGAAAGTAGGATAGGAAATATATGGACATCGCGACTAACGACGTTCTTCCCGTGCGCGATAATAGTGGCATGCGTTTTCGAGACACGTTTTGCTACACCGTTGCTCGTCGCGATTCGATCGCGACTTAATAGCGTTTCACGCAACGGGATCTAGCTAAAGAAACAGAAAGAGAAGGAGCGAAGAAAAGAGACTCGAGGAGTATCGATTGTAGGCAATCGGAATCGAACGTCCCGAGAAGAGGACTCTCTTCGTTCTATATATATATATATATATATACACATTTATATATCGGAGATGAACGAGGTGAGGCACGTTTTGACAGCCCTAAGATCGCCCACGAAGAGCTCGACCTTGAGCAACGGCACTGTAGGCGTCGCGACAGCGACGTGGTACGACGTCCCGGCGCCGATCATCGTGCATTGTCGCGAGTTCCACGAAGAGGGACGCGACGTCATCGAAAATGAGGAGAATAAAAAGTTCTGCGAGAAAGAGACAGAAATTAGATCCATTGATAAGAATATGGAGGCTGGCTCCTTCGAGAGGGATGCGAACGTCCTCGGATCTTCGGAGAAGAATACGACGACAGTTGGAAGACCCTTGTCGTTCAATGAAGCGTTGTATCAGAACGAGGAGGCAGTTATGAATGATATAAATCGGAATAGGAAGAGGCATAGTGCCACGGTGGAACTGAATGCCACCACAATGGTAGAGACAGACGCCGACGGAGTGCCGACGATCAGCTTCAGCTTTCTGCGCGTCGACGAGAAATTTCACGAGGATGGGGACGAGATCGTCATTCTGGAGATCGACACGAGCGATCAGGCCAAGGACTTGGCAGAGAATCAACTGTACGACCTTCCTAAGATCGCCGTCCCGAGTCGAGTCTCCTTGGAACAATCCGACGATAACGAAACGAATGTCGAATCCTCGTCGCCGACGATTCTTTACGACGTGCCGAGGCCGGCCAAGGACACGCCCTTGAACAAGTCGCAAGAGGGAGAGGCGACGATGACGCTATCAAACGTTTCTCTTGACAAGAAGAAACAACAACGCGATCAGACGAAACGTTCCACCAGGTCGCTCAAGTCCGGCCGAAGAAGCTACGGCGCGTCCGACAGCGATGGCTACGACGCTGGGATAGCGTCGATGTCAGGATCGTACTCTGATCCCGAATGCCCGAACGAGGAGGGCTCGGTGAGCGGCGGTTCCGATCGCAGCAGGCGGATGAAGCTGCAGAAGCGGCGATTAGGCAAAGCCTGGGGCAGGATGCGCAGCTGGCTGCGAGAAGAGAGGACCAAGATCGGCGACATCGTGAACAGGCACGCGAGGATGCAGGCGGTCGGCGCTCTCAGTCCCGAGGTAGCGCCGGGAAAGAAAGAATGACGCGGAATCGACACGCGATTAATAAACATTAGTTAAAATAGACGGAGAAAAACGGAGATATAAAAGATTTTGGAAAAAAAATTGAGACTCGCTCGATTCTCGGCGACAATATTCATTATATGCAGCTTTTAACGTAGTCTGAGTCTCTTGTTTCTGTATTCTTAGTACCTCCATATTTAGCACTTTCTCTGCTTTTCTATAAGTTCACGTTTGGTCGAGCACATGCGTAGAATGAAAATTAAAATTATGCATCGAAAGGATATTTTTATGCTGTGCGTGTTTCATTGGAATAGAGAAACTGGGCACCGAGAGAAAATGTCAAGAAAGTAGACAAAAATTTATAATCGACGTCGTTAAATTAATTAAATTCGTTTGCTTAAATCGGTCAATTTTAACTAATGTTTATGACGTTGTCTCGGAATATATGTATATATGAGGGATTCGGTATATGAGCGGGATGAGTTTATAATTTGTAGAGGAGTTAAGTATACGACTCGACGTATGAAGTGGACCCTCGCAAATTACGGATTTATTCCGCTTTCACCCTGATTCGTTGCTTCGTCGCCCGAGAATCCTACAATTGGCTGTAATAGATGCCAACGTTGGGCTAAATAACATAATATGGGTTTCGAATATCATGATTTCCGATTCCTCGATTTATGGAAAGCGAAGAAAACGCGAAGTTGCAAGCAGTTCGATAATATAGTTAAAAAGAAATCGAGAGAAACCTATTTTTTATAGATTTTATTCCACAGAATTTTAGTCTCACACAATTATTCTATTGCATCACAATTTTTTTATCGAATTTTTTAATCATCAATTCACATAAAGAATTTATACGAAATGACTTTTTTGATACAACTTTATTCTTAAAATTTTCAAAACTGCTAGAATCATATCGTCGAGGAAACTATAGGAAATGATTATTTTTTTCTTGTGAGTTTAAAATAAAGTCACTTTTTGTCGAACTGTATAATACTCTCGCGATTAAAACGCGTACGAAAACAAAGAGTCCTCTCACTCGAACTTTTCCAACTTTTTCTTTAATCGATCTTTTATCGGGGAAATTTATTCTCGCATCAAGGTGCGAGGCGATGCCACTTTCGCGCGGACGTCCAAGAACAAGCAGCGCGGCTTCTACGATCTGACGCGGGCTCGTACCCAGGAGACCGGTTCGATCACCAGGGTGGAAGAATTCGGGCTGTCGTCGGTATCGGAGGAGGCAAATGTCTCCGACGATGTGGAAAGACCGACATCGGCGTCGCCCGACTCGGAAAAAGCGAACGGTTCTCGAATGTTGCGCGGTAATTTGAAGAGGAAGACGGTGAGCTCGGACGACATCTTGGAGAACAGCAGGACAAGATTACAGCCGCCGGTGTCGTCAACGGTGTCGTTCAGCATGGACAAGCTGTGCTCGGACGTGGAGAACGATGAGACGAGAATGTCATCGACAACGCCGACGACGATGGCGCCGGCGGAAGTCGGCTGTGAGACGTCGAGGGATCACGGTGGGAAAGGTGGCCTGATTAAGAGGAGAATGCTCGGGTCAATCAGAGGGTTAATGGCCTCCACCCATTTGCTGCAGACCTACGAGATCGAGGAGGTACTTTGCGCTCTCTCAAAGTCTTGTTACTTCTTTCCTCCTGTTGCATGCTGATTGACGTGTTTGCGCAGTTGTCGCACACTCAGCATTGGCATTACAATCGAACGTGATGCGCATTCTTAAAGTTAGATAGAAAGAGAAAACACGCGAGAATGAGTGGGAACAAAGGGCGTAGTCGGTGTAAACTGTAGTTCGAATAGAAATGTAAAGCGAATTTTTCTCGGTTGTATCCGAACGTCATTATAATTCGAACAATCCTAACAATAAGTCAGTTAAAATTGGTAATAGTGGAACAAGCTATTTATTCGTACTTGAAAATTATATACTATATATATTTAAAAATCTCTCTGTTAAATATAAAAACATTAATATATATAAAAATCATTTTATATTTTAATATATATATATATATATATATAATTAATGTCATTTCTATATTTGATAGAAAGATTTTTGATATTTATTTACAGCGTGTTTAAAGTTCATTTTTAGCATATCTTCTTCGCGGCATTGCCCTTTGAATCTCTTGCTGCATCGTTAATTAAATATTCTATTTCGCGATTATTCTTGTTAAGTAGTCCACATGTGGGAGTTATTTAAAAGTCGCACTTGTAATGTCGTAATGAATGAGGCCGAATGAGCTTTACGATTCATTCAATGAGCTTTACAGTTCATTTAGGTTAACATCGAGATCGTTAAAAACCATGTCGTATAAGATCATAAAAGTAATCGCTCGAAGGACTTTAATAAAAATCAAGAACAATCTTCGCCATAGATGATTAAAAGCTGTAGTAAAAGGGTGAAAATTATATACGCGATAATTTTTTTATTTCTTGAAAAATGTCTATGTATATCTCGATGATTTACGCAAATCAAATGAAGTTCGTTTACAAACAATGAATCCGACACTTTATTGAAATACGACACTCGAGAATTCGTGACTCACACATCAATATTGAATGACGTTTTATGCCACTGCATATCTATTCCGCTCATTTCCTTTAATCTCAATTCATTCTTAAATTCTGAACAAGAAAGATATGCAAAAATTATGACTATCTAGCGTGAACTGTAGGTGGAATAGAAACTTAAAAATGTCTAATCGTTTCTGGAAATACGCTATCAGATATAATTATTTTTTTTTTTATTTATTTTATTATATTATTTGCAAATTTTATAGCAAAATACATCTCCCCTTGATTAAGAGATTCATGACATTGATTTTTAAATGTATCGTAATTTTATAAATTTTTTTAGTTTTTATTATTAAAGCGTCTATTATCCGTCCAGAACATCTTAGGAACATCTTATCAAAAAAAATTGTCCGCGTGTCAAGCGACGTGTGGACCTTTATCGCCACTATTTGCGCAACGCGCTCCTTATTGGCTGTCTACACAAAATTACCGCGTTTCCACGGATATTTTATAGCAGACACAAAGCGGGTAGCCATTTCGACGAGACTTTACGAGATGCGCGCGCGATAAATAAGCGACATCCGTGTAGTTAGAAACTAAATTCCCATGCGCTTTTTTTTTCGCTCGATGACATTTTTTACGCTGGAAATCGCTTTCACTATTACAGCATATTCTGGCATGTTTAGAATGCTTTTTGTCAATTTACTAAAGGTCACATTATGTCATGTTCGAATGTGAATCTAAGCATTAAAGATTTTTTTTTCTGAAATACTGATCTCCGCTGATTATTCTTGGAAAACTGAAATTTCTTCGACAAATATTAGCATATAGATTTCGTACTTTCAATCTTTTAAAATTTGTTCTGATAAAAGTTTGACAAAAAAGAAAAGACTTTAAGTAAATTTAGTGATAAATTAATTGAAATTAGTTTCGATAGTGTCTATATTTTCTTTGGAGAGCTCTACATGTAGCTCTGAAAAAAAAAAAAAACTTAACAGATATGAATCTTCAAAGATACGGAGAGAGAGTGCTTCGAAAATTTCGCAATCTTTAATTAATAAGTTACAAATGTATAATTAACACACGAATGACAGCAAAGATATATCACTCGTTCGTTTCCCAGTTTGCGTCCACTTTCCCCGAGTCGAAATTTTACAAGAGAGACCGCTCGTCCGATCGAGAGATTTATCGGCTGTCCCGGAGAAATGGCGCCAAGTCAGGCACACGGAGCGCGCGCCTCAAAGCATCGCAGAAGCAAAGCATGGAAAGTGTGGGAAAGTTGTGCGGAGAAAATAGTCGACTTTGTTTCGCGCATACACACACACACCGACGCATGCATAGATATATGTACGTGACGCTTGACCGCCTTCCACGTGTGTGCCTCTCGTAATTGTACACGTACAAAGCGTGCTTAGAGACCCGTGGCCCTGGAGAATGGAAAAGATTGCGCTCTGCACCTTGACTGCAGTTGCATTCGACCGCAGATGCCTCGATAGCGTAGCATGAGGGTCATCGCGAGTTTCTCCGTTGTTAATTTTACGCTATACGTGATGTATGAATCCGTCAAGGACGTGAAACATCGTAAATGGAATCGTGTGTCGGTTTTGTCGAGAGCAGAACAGACAAATTAGAGAGACACGCTTATATTTCTTGCGGGCAATTTTATCGCCAACGCACTCTGATTGACGTGTGACAATTACTGTCACACGATCGTTAATTGTCGTCCGATATATTTGGTATATTTCTTATGACAAGCTCTTACGATTCGTGTATATTAGGGGGTTTTAACTTTGTAGGAATCGTCGTAAAAAATTACTACCGCTACTAATCGTCACGTAAAATGCATTCTTATCTGTGCAATTTCCCAATCGTTGACACAACGCCTTCGACAGAAAAACGAAAGGGAATGAGCGACGCGAACAAAAACGAGGAAGAAAAAGAGAGAAAATTTCTATTCAGGTATATTTTGCCAACGTGTGCGAAATTAAGCGCGATGGAAAGTGCCGCATGTGCATTAACAGCGGCGAATGAAAGACAGGCGGGCGTTTGTCTTCGCGACCTCCGCGATTTCTCCGCGAGAAGGCTAAACGTGGAGGAAGTAGTATATATTGCCGGTAAAAGGGAAAGGAGAGAGAGAATAGCGAGATTCGTTAAATATTCCGACGGTGTGCGGTTTGCGAACAAGTCTCTCGGAACGCATGTACGCTCGTCGTTATTCATACCGATCTCGCTCTTGTAAAAGAGTTACGCGTTATAATCGCTCTTGTGTTCGCACGTTTATAAGAAGATACACGAGGACGATGAAAGAGATATAATTGCCAATTTAGGAATATATTTTCGATGCATCAGAAGCGTGATCGTATAGTTAGATTTAACTCGATTTTCTACTTATTTTCTCTAAATTTTCCATCTATTAGAAACGCGCTATATATTATGTGCGCATTGTTTATCATAAATGAACATATAGAACGCCTCTTTGGGAGGGATTTTATTTCTAGATATCAAACTTTTTTAACAAAAATTTAATTGTCTTCCGTCATTAATTAAATATTTCTGAGACTCACTCTCAAATTTTGTTAATATAATTACTCTGAATTAAAAGAATTGAGACATGAGTATCGTCGTACATTATTTTTAATATTAAATTAGCACGCGATTTGATGAGCTATAATAGTCTTTTGCAGAAGACAAAGAAACCGCTCGTCGTGGCGATGAAAGTTTCTTTGTTTAGCGATAAATATAGATGAACTCTCGCCGATACGGCGAAAGATAAAAGGGAAGTCCCATTCGGGAAATTCGCACGCGTTGCCTTGCATTAGCGAAGGATATGTGTAGCAGACTCATCCGCATTTAAACGGTCGACACATACATGTCAAAACGAGCGGCTGATATGTGTATACACATCTCGGCGCATTCAAAATAAGATAGACATGTACAAATTAATGTTTATATGAGTTACAATAAAAGAGCGAAGTCGTTTTATACAACCACACGATATAATTAATTTAAATATAGATCGATTAATATTTCGAGAGAATATTAGATCGCCTTGTGTGGATTCATGCTCTGTAATAGATTCGATGGTCATCGACTGGTCGTTGACTGGCGGCGCACCTGTTCCATTGAAGCGAATGGCAATAAACCACCTGTTGCAAGCGCACACCCGTTTGCCGTCATCGACGCACCGTGAATAGGCGTATCGATTAACCTTTCGAGTCCCGTGTGAATTGATAATAATCGCCAACTTATTTCGACCGCTACTCGCGAAATATTCGAGATACTTTTGTCGCCGTAACGGCGTATTTATGCGTTTGGATTAAAGGATCATTGGCAACGCGAGAAACCTCCATCAATGCGAATTTTTATTTCGCACCAGTTCTTATCTAGGATGATGAATAGGGAAAAGAGCACGCGTTCTTTACTTGATTTCTATATAAGCAGCATAAAATGTAACACGCAAAATTATATTTATTTACATGATTCACATGGAGTGTATTTTACGCGAGATTATATATTAAATGCTAATATAATGAGCGAAGATTGGCCTGATATAGCATAGTTGAAAGGCGAATCTGTCGTACGAGCAGGCATCGATTACGCATTTAATTACTACTGTCGACCTGATACGTGCCGATGGATAAGTACGGTGTTATGTTATAACGAAGGATACCGAGATTAGATTAGATGCGTCTCTAATCATTAAATAGGAGAATTTTACCTCTATTTCCGTAACATTTTATTAATTCGATCGCCAGTCAATTCGATTACAAACTTTCGCTCCGTATCTCGAATATACATAAATCTCGCGCGCGCATAAATTTATTTTAATTAATATTAAAACGCATTCAGTTTTATCAGGTACAGTGGCAAAACGATTTTTCACAGTGAATTATTACGTTCAGGACACGCTCGATAAAACTGATCCAGAAGTTGAGATCTCTTTCAATTGCGGATATCTCGGTAGCTATCATTTGACTGAGATATATCGTGTGCAATTCCTTTTTGTTTATTTTTTCTTTTTATATGCAGATGCAATCGCGATTACGTTAACGTCGTCGCGAAATGTTGACAGAGTCCACTTTCGGTAAAATTTAGACCGAATCCGTAGAAAGTTGCTCTGTCATTCGCGTTACAAATAGACCATGTCCACTACGCTTGACACGCCCTGCATCGATTATTCGATCATTTTTTTTTATAATGAGTGGCCGTATAAATTTTAGCATGACGTTTCTCAAAAGTGTATTTAACCTGAATAACTTTTGTAATCTTTATTAACAAATGAAAAGCTTGCTAAATGTTTATCGGACGACTTTAAACACGCACAGCGTGTACGATGAGTAATGTTAATACAAGTGTTTATCGAAATTGATAATATTTAACAATTACAGTGAAAATTACGAATGTTTACAGAATAAAATGATTCATTCTATATATAAAAAGCTTTCCTTTCGCGCGGAGATAAAAAGATAACTATTACGATTCATGGAGAAGATTATCGTCGAAGATATCTCGCCCTTATTTATCAAACACGAGTTATCAGATTGGAATCTTGTTGGCAATTCTCTCGATTCTCAATATCGTCCAGAGTCATTGATAGCAAAAATGTGTTCGATAAAATCGAACGTTCTATGAATATATCGTATATCCTATCGATAAATGAAAAAAAAATACATAAAATAAATTAACATACACGCACAACACATGTACATGTATACGTAGAGAGAGAAAGCAGTCGTGATAAGAGTCTTCGAGTTTTGCGAAACAAACCACACCCGTATAATTCGAAATCAAACCTGTCAGATCGAGTCGTGTAACAATATTCGCGATATGCGATTTTTTCCTAGTTCCGATTGCGAGAAAAATGTACAGAAACAACTCGCAAGATTCATGCTGAAAAAATCGTATGCATAATTTATGTCAGCAAATGAAATATTGTTATTTACCAGGGATATTTGTTGGGAATTTTGATCATTCCGGATTTTTTTTTTTTTTTTTTTGTATTACGAACTTGTTTAGATATTCTAAAATCAATCAACCTTAACTGCGATTGTGTAAACATTTTTAGAGATGCATCTTTTTATCACTCGAGAATCGATGGCACAGACGTTTCTTCGAATTTCTTCTTTTAGATAACGACATTTCAACGATAACAAAATTTGCGGAAAAAATTCGCGTACAAATATTTGCAAAATTGATACCGATTGATCAGTGAATCTTAATGGATGATTAAATGTGCTACAAAAAAGGAATCATTTACTGTAACGTTTTATACATCGAAGATATTTTTCTGTGCAAGTCAATATATTTATCTCGGATTGAAAAAATTATTAATTTTTCGCTTGCAAAGCGTATGTTGATTGCTTTCACATTTCAAGATGTTTTCGATCTTTCACGATAATTTATAAATTAAATTTATTAAATGATAGAATAAATGAGTGCTGTGAGATAAAATACAAAAATTATCCAAATATACAGGCTCTTTTATTGATGATAAAAATAGTTTAAAGGTCTAGATTACGATGCTTGAAGGCACACGTGGTTTCCAGTTATCGTACTGTCTGCAAGCTCAAAGTTCGTCGAGAGAGATGCGTAGGCATGATATCGATTGCGTTGCACGCAACACTCTAAAGCTCAGGAAGTGTCGTAATATAGAAATCCGAATTTTATTCCCAATCCCCCAATTTTTGCGACTTCGGTCGATTCTTATGTAACTTGACGCGCGCGAGACGAAAATGTAAAATATCTCCTCGGCAGCCACTACATTCCGATATTACATAATGCGATATTACGCACGATGATCAAATGTCGAGTTCGCGACGATGTAATCTGCTCCTTTTCCCACCCAGAGAAATATCTGCGCGAAAACGAAAAATTGTGTAGCCTATTATGCGTGATAAAACTATAGCGAACGAAACACTATATTCCGAAACTCATTTAGATATCAATATGCTCGCCTTTTATTTTTCACGTTTTAAAAATATCCTTCGATTTATTATCATTATGTGATTATGAATCATATATATGTAACTACATTCCCAATTTTTATATAAGTTTTATATAAGGTTTTATATATTTTTATATAAGTTTTTACAGGGCTATATAGTAATTTTTGCGACTTCGGTCGATTCTTATGTAACTTGACGCGCGCGAGACGAAAATGTAAAATATCTCCTCGGCAGCCACTACATTCCGATATTACATAATGCGATATTACGCACGATGATCAAATGTCGAGTTCGCGACGATGTAATCTGCTCCTTTTCCCACCCAGAGAAATATCTGCGCGAAAACGAAAAATTGTGTAGCCTATTATGCGTGATAAAACTATAGCGAACGAAACACTATATTCCGAAACTCATTTAGATATCAATATGCTCGCCTTTTATTTTTCACGTTTTAAAAATATCCTTCGATTTATTATCATTATGTGATTATGAATCATATATATGTAACTACATTCCCAATTTTTATATAAGTTTTATATAAGGTTTTATATATTTTTATATAAGTTTTTACAGGGCTATATAGTCAGTACAGTCTTCAACATTATTTGTTGGACCCGAGGACTAAAATTTATACTAAACTATTCCATTTTCTCTCGCTACAGTTCTACAGATATGTTTCGCGTATCATATCAGAGTTTATCGCGACTTCGCCTATACACATATATGTCCGAGTTAATTGGCACTTCAACTTCCCTCGAGGCCCATCAAGTTTAATGCTTACTTTCACCGATCACCTCGGGTTATGATTAAGCTTTAATTCAGGATTGAACACCAGTCACCTTTGCTTGCACGTCAAACGAAAAGAAACACGATATCCGATAGTCGCGGGAACGTGTTTATCGCGCGTGAACAAAAGCCTTTTCCATTATAACCGATGTTTCGCGATTTTATCGTTCCTCGGTGGCTTCCGGGACGAGGCCTTCTCGGCGAGAGGGAGAGCTTCCTTTCCCCAGTTTCCGGGCAACGCGATCGAATCGAAGTTAGCATCCGTGCATTAAAATACAAAAGGATCTAGTAATACATAGGTGCGAAAAAATAATAAATAAAGGCGTGTTTATATTTGAGATGGAATAGTCTTTTACGACATTCTCTTTTGCTCGATGTGATCTCTACCTCAAAATTTTGCGACTTTACTCAACAAACCGGTTCGCCGTCTTTAACATTGTCGTGTCTAATTAGTAATTTCACGGATACCCGATATCGACTTTCACGCACGTTCATGGGATCAGAAAAAAACACGCGATGACTGCAAAAAAATTAGTCCGCGATCCACTCTTGCCGTTTAAAATCTGAAAATTTCTCGAATAAGTGTTTCTGTCAAAACGTTCATTTTTTTTTTTTTTTTTTTAGGAAGTATAAAACTTTAAAATAAAACTCAATAATTCTAAAATTTATAATGTCAATATTCATTTATAATCTCATGGTCATTCAAAAATATTAATCAACATAATGTTGATTTCTTGTTATTCGTTTGAAATAAAATGTCTCTTTCTCTAAAATAAAATATATTATAATAATATATTTATTTAAATTTTATTTTGTAAAGACAAAACGCGTTACCTTTAAAAACCTTTTTTAAATGGCTTAATAAAGAGATAAAAATGCTCTGTTCACAATTTGTATGTTACATAAATCTATAATATTTTTCGCACAATTTGCTTTTATAACTTGTGTACTTTGTAAACAAAAGATTAGTACCGTTTGTAAGTACCGTTTGCGATAACATCGTGCAATAAATATACAAGAAAGCTAAGCCAACACGTAACAGCAATGAGAGGCGAACGACTGGATGAGTGGATGGATAATGACATATGCCCGGCCTTCCACTGTGACTAAAACACTTTACGTGCTATAGGGAGAAAAAAATATAAGCAGACACGATTATAAGCGGCGAAATATAATAAAACACCTTGCGTTAGGTTACTTTTAATTTGACAATAATTATATATATTTTTTAATTGACAAAATTAATGTTACATTGATTAATCTCTTACAAAAAGAGCTTTCAAAGATTTTATTTTAATCTTAAATTTTTAGTTGCATATTTTTTATTTTTTTCACATTTCTCTCGCGGAATTTACTTGTTATAAAATTCTATTCTTCTGACGTAAAAATTTAAGCATCTCGTCGAATTATATTTCTACATAAGCTTGAGTAAAACACGTGATTGGAAATGTGATTCGTAGGTAAGAAATCATCCTATAATTCGGTACGATGCGCTGGTAATGTTGTATCTGATGGGCCACGATGCGTGGTTACCGCTAACTTATGCGTCTCCTCGCAGGCAAAGGGCATTCAAGCGTAGAATCGAATGAGCTGTATTTTTGTCACTTGTAGATGAAATGGGACAACAGTTTTCTTTAAGATATTATCTGAACATTTAAAAATCTACGAGAAAGAAGGAGAGAGAGAGAAAGAGAGAAATTGCCTTTAACATACATATATAATTCTGTTGTTTTCATCATTATCATAGCTCTCTCTCTCTTTCTGTCCCTATTATTATCATCGTCATATATAATATATTGTTATTCACATTGTATGCAGATGTGTGTGATAAAATCGAATGCAAATCGATATTTACCCCGTACATTTTACGACTCTCTTTTATTATCGAATATTTAGAAATAACACTCTGCTTGAAATTTTATTGCACGCATATAAAGTTTCTCCCTTTGAATTTTGAAATGAAGCTTTCTATTTAATGATGAGTTATAAAGAGATTTTTGTGAGATCTCATAGCTTGTAGAATATCTATCTTAGCCATTCATCTATGTAATTAGAAATATCGCGTGAAATAACAAGTGTATCGTAAAATCCTTATTTTACGATAGAAGGCGCTTTAAAGTTTGTTTGTTTTTATTCAAGTACACCATGAAATATAAACTTTGGTTGTTTATTGTTATTTCGTCGTTGTGCAACATTTTTTAACTTTTTCTCGTTATGTGCAGGGAGGACAGGGAGGTTTCGAGGATGTGCGAAGATACATCAAACAAGGAGGCGACTTCTGCAAAGACTTGGCGTCGATTCTTCATGAAAGGTATTCGGTTCTTTACCTTTCGTCTCTCGTGCAAACATGATTCTTCCATGAAAAAAATGCGAATATATGTACATTTTCAGAGCCGAATTGGAAGCTACTTATGCGAAGGGACTCAGTAAGCTCAGCAACAAGTTGACAAAGGCCTGCGCCAAGGATCAAGGTAATTGTCAACCATCAGTTTTACGATAATTTCGCATCTATTTCATTGATAATTGATTGATAATTACACGTAGTAATAATGATAATAAAATTATAATACTGGAAAATATTCAGGTTTAGATGCGAGATTTTTTTTTTTAACGAGAATTTCATAATTTATTGACATATGTTGCAAATTTTTTTATTTTATCTTAAATTGAAAATTTATTAATATATATATTTCTAGTGAAAGAAAAGTGAGAACTTATTATTATTTTTATTTATAAAAAAAACACTTTGCCATGAAATCAGTTTCTTTTTTTTTCTTGGTTGCGCTATTATTTCATCGAGAGCGCTTCAAAGATATCGATGATATCAATATTGCGAGATGGGCGGCATTCGAAAGAGAGAAAATAAGATCATGTCTAATAAACGGATTGCGCGTCTTTCGTAATGCAGGTGGTAATAGCAACGGAGGCGTGAACGAGGCATGGAGGTGTGTCGGCGAGGAGATGGAGGCTGCCGCGGAAGCCCATCGGCTATGGGGCATCGCGCTCAGCGAGCAGCTCGCCAAACCGCTTAGAGTAAGTCTCTCCAAGATAATTATTACGCGTCGTGTCGCAAAAGGAGGGAAAGACTGGCGTCACTATGTACGCGCGATCGTGCTTACGTAACAACGCTGGGATCATATCCATAAAAACAATATTAAAAATTAAATGAATGGAATAATCGATTGAATTATAAGATCTTCCCATTATAAAATGAAAAATGAGAGGATGACACGCATCTTGTGCACAGGTGGGTGTAGCGGAGACGCAAGGCCGATCGAGGAAGACCATCGAGAATTCAGTGGACAAAGCGTCCAAATCGCTCCAGGAATGGCGCGGGATTGCGGCAAAAAGTAAGAAACAGAGTTTTGCGAGCGCGCGAGAGAACGAGAGGCTGCAGGACCTGGCGCGGTTGCAGACCATCAGTCAGAGCCAGCAGAGTAACAATAAATTGTCGAATCACCAAATGACGGAGAAAGAAGTGAATAAGCTGGAGACCAGACGGCGTAAAGCTGAAGACTCGTCGCGTCGCGCAGACACGGAGTTTTATACGGTGAGCGTGAGGGCCGAGAGAGCCAGACTGGAGTACGAGAACACAGTAAGAAAAGGCGCGAAGCAGATGGAGTTGCTCGAGGAGGAGCGACTGAGCGCCCTGAAGGACTTCGCCAATGTGTACTTGACGCATTTGCAAGCGTTCGCGCCGCGACTGCAGCAGGTAATGCATGAGAGAATAAGGGCGAAATAGAGGTTGACTGTGTTGTGCTTAGATAATCTTGAAATTACCTAGATAAAGATAAAATAAAATTCAGGGTATAAAAATATATATATTTTTATTTATATATTCTTATTTTTTAAAAACAAGAACCTTTCAAATATTTTGTTTCACACATGATTTCTAGGAAATTTAGGACGATTTTTAGGATGCGCTGAATATATGATATATGTAATGCTTTATTTTCAGAGCGCCGATCGCCTGCTAACCCCCGTGCGTAGCTGCAATGTATCGCAAGATCTTGAAGTTTTGAAGAATCTCGTACGTCGAATGGACAGTAACGATGTGACGAACGCAGAACAGTTGCTGCCGGACTTTTACGCAGAACATGTCACGCTGGCGATGAACCGCGAGCGACGGAAGCAGTCGCTGGTGAGAGTGCTGCACCTGATTAGGCAAGATCTGGAGAGGGAGAGGCGGGGTAGAGAGGGTTTAGAAACGTTACATCGGGCCTTCATCAAAACACCAGCTTTCGCAGCGGATGAGAGCGCGCAAAACGTGACAGATAAGCTGCATCATGTAAGTTTTCTCGCGTCAACTACGAATTTAAGAGTTGGAATTTGGAATTATTTCGTACTAGCTAAACAGATGCGCGAATTAATTGTTGTATCTTGTCGCAGATGCGTTCCATGTTGCTGTACTTGGAGGCGGCCAGATATAAGGTCGGTGGTACGCTCGCGGAAGTAGAAGGCAGCAAACGATCCAAACATCCCTTATCGGACCATATCCTAGTTTCGAGAGACAAACAGGGTTTGCAGCAAAGTGTTCTTAAGGTAAGCAAGTCGTATATCAGAATAAAAATAAAGTTCGCAGAGAGTGAAAGTGTAGTCATTTAATGCTGAATTTTATTTTAATAATTAAATATTAAAATTACGCTTAATAAAAGAACGCGAAACAAATCACGATGGTTGTCCACATTCCTTGCAGGTTCCTTCTTGGGCAAAGAATGAATCCTTTGAGATTCAAGACGATGATGACGAGCTCGAAATACATCTGACGAAGGATCAGGATGCCGATCAGACACGCGATTGGGTTGATCGGACGGCTGGCGACGGTAATTCCGAAAATCCGCCGGACGAAGATGACTTCAGTGATTTTGACGAATTTAGCAGTCACTCGGAGGACAACAACAATCAGGAAACGGTCGATAGTGCGGAGGTGGTGACGACAGCCAAGACTGAACACGCGGAGCAATGTCGAGCAATCTATCAGTACTCGGCGAATTTAAACGACGAGCTCAGTCTCAATCCGGGTGACTTGATAACCGTCCATCAGAAACAGGCGGACGGCTGGTGGATAGGCGAATGTAGAGGTCGCACCGGCATATTCCCAGCCACTTACGTGCAAGTCATACATTAATAGACGCGAAATAATTATCGTATCATCGAATAATCATCTCGGTGTTAACGTTCACAAGTTCCACGCGAGTCCTCTTACTTAAATCTTCCATCCGGTTTTGCAGAACTAGGTAAGAGTGTTATAATGTGCCAATATAGAGCATTACACGCGACGATTACTTTTTACGTGTAGAAATCGAGCATACTTCGACTGTAAGCTCATACAATAACAACGACAAACATAAGAATTAATACCAAATAGCAGTTACCACCATGTTTGAGACGGAATGCGTCCGCCTACTAGTGGAAATATTTTAATTGCTACTATTTGCGTATATGACGTATTTATCATTTTTATTACGTTATATAATTAATGCTCGTTTATTTATATCGTTCTCAAGGAGAGATCGATCTTTCATTAAATCTGACATTGCACTTTATAATTCATCGCGCATCCTATCTATTGTTAGAGATCAATGGTGCATTTTTGAAGATTTAATTAAAAAATATTATTAAAAATTGAAGCTATATCTCATTAATATGAAGTTGATACAAATAGCTGGCATATTTATATCTGCCTATATAGTGATTATGATCACTTATTTTGTACTCCCTGTATAATTTTATTCTTCAGAGCTATCGATATATTTCCAAGTCTTTAGAAAACATCACTTTTCCAGCACGTTGTATATGTGTGTACCACATCTCATTTTAAGAATTAAGATTATATCAGGTGTTTTTTTTGTAATTTATTAAGAATTTGAATATGCACATACGAGAATAATAAGCGTTTGGAACAGTGAACGTCGAAACTATGTAAGACGTAAGAGAGAGAGAGAGAGAGAGAGAGAGAGAGAGAGAGAGAGGAAGAAACACGGAAAATTGTATATAGTATTTGTATCATGCAAACGCATTCAATTGTAAATATCTAGATATAAGAAGCTATTTAAATGTACTATGTGCGCAATACAGTATGTGCTAACAACGCATTTATTTACAGATACCTAAGTTGTCTATTGATATATTGTCAATCAATCCATTATCTCACCGGAATGATCCTGTCGCAATTGCCTCTTTACCTCCTCAGTAATATCAGTGCTGTTGGCTGTAACAAGATAATGTCACACGAAATATGAATTGTATTATTTGACGCAAGAAATAATATTTACCGCAAAACGGATGAGTGCTAGCGGTAGCCACGAAAAAGGTCCCGCGGTGATTGTACATCTCTGCTCTAATACCCATCTCCGTGCAGACATTAGCGTCACATGGTTCGGCGATTATTTGCGAGAGATGCCTATACGTCAAATCCCAATAATGTGCCCAGAAACTGCAATTGCGCGTAGCAGCAGATGCTAAAGATTCCGTGAGGTAAACGTAGGAACGTCCGTGGCTACATATCGCTTTTTGTATCGCTGTGAAAGTGCGATAAAAAACTTTACTTCCCATTCCTTAGATCAGCTAAATAAGGCGTTTCACTTTCAGTACTAACCGGTTGTAGAGATCGGCAAGTAATCGAAGTATGATGGCTCCGTCCTCGCGCAGCCAGGTTGTGTTTTACCACCGTTGGGATAGAAATCAATATGACCTATGTACGAAGATATCGGTTGAAAGAAGAATTATATGAATGGGAATTAAAAGAATTTTCAAGAAGTACAATTCCAAAAATTGCTCAAAGAATTCATTAAAGAAGGAGAAAATGCGCGATAAGAGCTACATTTCTTCTTTTATATAATGTGCTACCTATAACCTCGGGTAAGCCGAGACCTAGACTTGTGAGTAATTTGCCGTTTGTATGTATCACATCGACGAACGGAGCGTCATTTTTATGCAAATGAACGGATGGGTCGGCGTTGCGGAAGCACGGCTGCGCCGGGTCCAGACCGGTAATCCTCCGCACCGTCCATCTGCTCCGTCGCTTTTTCAGCTCCTTCGCGGCCATTCCGCAGATGTGAGCTCCGAGACTGTGCCCTATTAGATGTAAGGGGCCCCAATTACTCGTGTCCGATCCTTCGTTGCTGATTGTAGCGTTCGTCACGTGCTCTATAAATCTTTGGGTGAATAGACTAACGTTAAAAAGCAAACAGAAATTGCTCTGACCCGGGCAACATGGTCGTTCGCACGAAAGTCGTTTGAAGTATATCGTCTTGAAAAGTCGTCGAAAGGATTATCGTAGATGTATCTAAAGAATTTTTCAGTTCCTTTTTTTATCAAGGATCAATTCAAGATATTAATTTTTAACGAATCATCAAGGTATTTGTCGAATCTTTCCAAAACTTTAGACGTCTTTCGAACTTTGACCTGTTATCTGGCCAAAGTTACATACTTTGATATCTGATATCCCACTATTCTGGTGTTGACCGCCGCCTTATAATAATTCCACGTATTACTGCCAGCGCTCCAATCTACGACCACCACGTTAACGTCACCCTGTGTCACATAATTTCGTGAAAAAATGAACGACTCTATCCGAAAAAGAGAGACAAAATGCAACCGTTGGATCCTTACCCATTGGAGTAGCGCCCTTTCCATATCGCTGATCCATGTCTCATTGCCGTGCGATAGGAAACCGTGTACTATTATCAACGTTCTACGTTCTATCCTGAAATCCGTCCACTCCAAGCCGAACTGCTCGCCTAATACCACTTCCACGCGACGCGGTTGCCTCCTGGAGGAGAGAAAAAATCGCACGTCCAGTGCATAACTACCGTTAGGTTTGCTCCTGAAGAAACTCTCTAGAGTCTTTGCGACCGTCTTTCCCAATCCTAAGCAGTCCACTTGCGCAACTCGCGACGAGTTTCCAGCGGATTCCAGTTCGCTAGAGTTGATTCCTACATGAACGGTGTATGTGAAATCCATCAGGGTAGTCTCGTTAAAGAGAGGTGTTGCAGCTCCTTCAGCAACATGTATCGTTCTGTTTAATGCATCCTGAAGTGGCCGAGTTATATTCGTTGCATGCAGTTGCCATAGGCAAGAACACTCCCTGATGTTAAAATATTGCCACAGAACGGCAAACACAAGAACGATGGACGTCATCGTCACGCACTAGCGCATACTTGACTGATATATTTATGTAGCCTTTTGACCAATCAATAGATTCATCAAGACGTAATCATAATTTATTACATAAGAAGACATAACTACTTAGATAGCCCCATAAAAAGAAGAGAGAGAATTGGCTTATCTAATAACAGAGTTCAACTAAACAGATATAAGCAGTTAATCTCAGGACTACATAATCTTGGTAATACTAAAAATATCATGTCAAGTGGAATTAAAAGATGTTTTATCCATTATATCTTTTAATTCCTTTGTAGAATAAACGCATAATCACTAGGAATCTTAATATTTATCAAGTATTAATATTTTTTTTTATTGTAATGCAAAAAATAATGATCCAAATCTACTCTCTCTCTCTCTTCATTTTATTAATCAAAGGTAATTGTGCAAAATATTTCTAGTATAGATGTGGTTATAAGGATATAATCATATTATATATATATATTGAATTTTTTGCAAACTTTATTTGCATAAAAATGCATAACATTCATATTTACAGATGCTTTTTACAGATATACCATCTGTACATTACAAAAAAAGTTGAAGAATGAACATTTTTTATACTTTCAGAATCCAGATTCCAGAATTCCATTTCCGAGTTTATCTTTAATGTTTTAGAAAATGTGACAAAATTTTATCAAAAATTTGTCAACATTAACGAAAAATATTAATTTTTAGCACATAATCTTAAAAAGTGATATTTGAAAATCTTTCTATCATCGTCTCAGTATTCTCTTCTTTTCAAAGATAATTTGATGAAACATCAAAAGGAAAGCTGTGTTTGAAAACACAATTTATATATTAAATTTTTGTTTCTTTATATTCTTCCATTTATCCTTTTTCTTTTGCTGAAAGATTTCCACATTGAGTACATTTTAAATATTAATACCTATTTATAAAAAGGTAAAATAGTATATATTTACTTACTCTAGGTTGCTGGAATTGTGTCTGACTCGTACTACTTCCTGTACTGCCACCTTGGAAACTGCTGAAGTCTACTGCTTTGTAATTGAATTTCTCCGACGGTAACATGCCCTGTGTCTTCAGCATTTGTTGATTTTTTTTCTTGTCATTCTTTTTCCTAGCCCTGTCGCCAGATTAGGAAAACAATTAGCACTTTGAATGTATTACATATAGTATACTTTCTCTAAATAAAACTAAATCTTACCTTATCGATGTAACTATTTCAGAATTATTATTGTGAGTTTTCCCCTCTTTGCTTGTTTCTTGTACTTCTCGTTTTATTTTTTTAGGCATGTGCATAACTTTGATATCCAAAGGCGGTGTCGGTGTAGAAAAGTCATTATTTCTCTTCACTTGAATCTCATTTTTAATATCAGATTCTCTCTTTCTTTTTCTGCCATGCATTTGACCTAAGGTTAATTGATTACATGACTTCTTCTTCTTCTTCTTCTTCTTGGGCAAGGCTGCAACTTCCTTATTCGTAGTTTTACATATTTGTTTAAAGTGTTCATAAACTCTACTTTTACTCTCATTAATCTCAGTCTCATCTATGTGTTGCTCTTCGACATTTACAGTCGAACGCATTTCTTCTTCTTTTTTTTCGTTTTCCTTTTGCTGTTTCTCTCGTTCTTTTGTTTCGTGATGCACTATCATTGGTATCACACACTTATATCTCATATATGGACTTATAAATATGGCCTTTTTCTTGCCATTGCTATCTTTTGTTTCTTCGTCCTGAATTAAGAAGTGTAACTTTGCGTTATTTTAATGAAAATATTTATATATAACTTATAAATGTACAAATACTTTTTATATCTTCAATATATTATTAAAATATTTTATAAATATAAAACTCATATTTCATAAAACTATAAAGAGATATATTGTAATCTTATTAATTGCTATTGTTATCATTTTACCTCTGATGTAACCGGTGTATCAAATAGTGTGATACTGTGTTTCACCGTTTGATGCTGGTTCATCTTCGATTGTTGTGACGAGTTATCTTTATCCAGAAGACAGGGTAAATTTGCTCTTGCTTCAGTATCACTTGGTATATCATGTGGCGTATACAACGACATCCCGGAATCTACCGCGTGACTCTGTTGCGTTGATCTCTGCCGAATATCTTGTTCTGGAACAGACATTACAAGAGGCTGCTCTCTGGCCTTCAGCACTATCTTGTGGAGTTTCAGTACGTTTTGCCGCACCAACGGTGGTATCGGATTGCAACATGCTAGAATGCCCTGCATTTCGCGCGGCAACGTCTCGGCTATATTGAGCAGCATGTGATTTGGCAACACATAGCCGATACTGTCATCCTCCTCTCTCGCGGTGATATCTCGCCACTTGTGCAACTCGAGCAATGCGTACATCTGTTTGTTATTAAACGATTTCTGACTCTTCCTGTAAATGTTCATGCAACTCTCTTTTGTCCAGATCGGTTTCACATACGTTTGTTTGCAAAGGTCGGTGCTCCGGTCGTACACGGCCTTCAGGATATTACTCTTGCCGTTAGCCATCTCGATCAATTCATTCTTCAACATATCTTTTATGTGAAGTAGATAATGTGTATCCTCCCTAGCATACTTTATCAATTCTGCCGGTAAAGGTCTCATACGCCAATCGGCCAATTGAAAGTGTTTATTGGGATTTATGCCACAATATTTATTTAACAAATAGGCCAAACTGAGATAGGGCAAATTGAGCTGTTTCGCAGCTTGATGAGTGTCAAACATGTTCACTACGTATAGCGACAAGTCCCTTTGAAGCCACATAATGTCCATGTCGGCACCATGAAAAATCTTCAAGATTGTAGATTTTGTAAAGATTTCATTGAGTTGATGCAATTCTGACCGCAGAGCCAAGGTATCGATCAAGTAATCGGTATTCACTGTCGATATTTGCATAAGGCAAGTTATGCCTTGAAATGTTCTGTAAGAGTGATGTTCCAAATCTATAGCTATCTCTTTCTGATTTTTCAGATCCTTCAGGAGAATCTCGATGTCAGACGGTTTCTCGATCAATTTGAATTCGGTGCTTTCCAGTGACTTGTATTGTACAGGTACGCTCTTCTTCAATTGGCATTCGGGCAAATTAAAATTATCCAGCTCAAATTCGTAAGGATGATTATAGACCTCGCCGCATTCGCCTTCTGTGACATAAAGAGCCAAAGGTTCCCTCATATTCGGTTTCTCCTTAATTCGAGGCATCCATGGCTTCGAGCTATTATTGTTGATCTTATCCTTAAACATTAATTGTGGTCTCTGTATATTTTTTCCACCCAGTAATCGTATTTTCTTGGAACTGTCTGAGCCTTCGTTAGTACGATCAGTCCTCATGTTCCAACTGCCATTCATTATCGGTTTTGGCATTTGTGATACAACCAACTCAACTTGAGGATTTCGTAGAATACCACTCTCTTCATCCATTAATATATTCTATAGTAAAAAAAATTAATTGAAGAACTTAGTTTACCATATAAAGAAACAGAAATTGACATGTAAGTTTGCAATGCTCACAGCTTGGTCAAGCAGATGATCATTTATCTCTTGTAAAAGGTCGAACTTATCATCAACATCTGCGCTTTCAATATTGCTGGAACCTCCTGCTGTTTTTATTATCATCTGCATTGTAGCCAATATCCTCTTTAAATCTTTAGTCCTTGCCTCATTAAAACTTGGAAAGCAAACATAATAGTTGAAGTTGTCTCCAGCAGGCAAATTATTAGCAGCTTTGATTCCATTTCTTATTGCATCATAGGCTTCCTGAAATACATCGCATAATTTCATATACATAAATAGCTTGATATAAAATTATAAAAAGTATATATGTGTGTGCATGTGTGTAAGATACTTATATAAACGATCATTTTGGTGAGTGTGCTAACATTAAACGAGTAAACACACCTGAATACGATCGTCAAAAGTTTCATTAAGCTTTTCATCAGGATGTATAGATTCCATTTTGGAATCGTAACGTAAACGTAAAAGTTTGTTTCACCGTCTTTTGTCCTTGGACTTGAATATGAGTAAATTACAATAATATTCGATGCAACTGAGATATTTAATTCCCTTGTTTTAACTCTGTTTATCGTTTCCGCTTATCTTGTTTCTCAGGTTTCTCAGGTTTCTCAGGTTTCTCAGGTTTCTCAGGTTAGATTCAGTGCACAGTCCAGCATGGACCATAGAAAATGGTAGACAAGATGATTAACTCGTTATTAAATCAATTATTTATATTATTTATAAGCGTGCTTTTCATGAAACTCGTTTTCACGAAGAGTCTACTCGTCTTGTCTGCTGTTGTCTATGCTCGGCTCGAGCGTTTTGATTGGCGGAGCACGCGACGAATTAGTACCATCGACTATCACCGGCGACGATGCGGCGTCGTTATCGGCGTACTGGTCTATGTGCGTTCGCCCGCTCCATTCCCTTGTTTTAACTCTGTTTATCGTTTCCGCTTATCTTGTTTCCCAGGTTTCTCAGGTTTCTCAGGTTACTCAGGTTAGATTCAGTGCACAGTCCAGCATGGACCATAGAAAATGGTAGACAAGATGATTAACTCGTTATTAAATCAATTATTTATGTAAGTATCAAGCGTGCTTTTCATGAAACTCGTTTTCACGAAGAGTCTACTCGTCTTGTCTGCTGTTGTCTATGCTCGGCTCGAGCGTTTTGATTGGCGGAGCACGCGACGAATTAGTACCATCGACTATCACCGGCGACGATGCGGCGTCGTTATCGGCGTACTGGTCTATGTGCGTTCGCCCGCTCCCGGCGACGGTTCACGTCCAAAATTAGTAAATAAAGACGATGGCAACGTTCGAGCTGCGCGCCGTCGTGTCGTCGTCGTCATCGTCGTCTCGCGGAGGGTGTTTGGTAAAATGAAGTGGAAACGTGCCGTGCGTTTCGCGACTGCTCAGGAAAGCGCGAAGGACATCGCCGTGTGACCGGCGGCTGACAAATTGTTGGGCTCGCTCTCTGGCGTGTGTGACGAAATACGCTCGCTGGCGGATCGGGATACTTCCTCGAGGACCGCGAAGACGGACGGACAGACGATCGGATGAAACGGAGGAAGGACAGAGAGAAAGAGAGAGAAAGGATTATCCGCGCTCCAGAGTTCACATCGTAAGGTACGAATTCCCGCTATTTTTAGCCGGCCTGTCGCGGCCGGCGGGAGCGTGTGCGTGCGTGTGCGTCTTCCTCGACGATTCCCATTCAGAGCTGTACGTCGTCGTCGTGGGCGAGCGACGTTCGCGACGAATCATTATATTGCAATCGCGGAGTGAGAAAGAGAGAGAGAGAGAGAGGGAGAAATGACGTTGCTATAGAGTCTAGAAAGTTATGATAACGCGAAAGTCAAGCAAATTCATAATTGGGGGATTATACGAATAAGGGAATTGAAAACGGTCAGAAAATGCAGAAAAAGTCTGACGTTGAACAATAATTAAGAAAAGACTAGAAAGGTATGAGTAAAATATTTAAAGTAATTAGAAAAATAAGAAAAGTGTAAAATGTGTTAATGTAAATTGAGAGAGAGAGAGAGAGAGAGAGAGAGAGAGAGAGAGAGAGAAATACGTAGATATCCAGTTGGTTAAAAAAAATTTGAGAATAATATTTTAAAATATATTAGTCTCTCTATCTATTTGCTTACAAAATCATCGATATAATCAAATACTTAATATTCAGATAAACTATAATTTTCTGAGAATTTATTAGCTTGTTTATAAAAACAGGAAAAGTATCTCGAGCAATCAACAGTGATTCTATAATGATTTTATGTAAAATAATGCATGTCTTTACTCTATGTTATTTTCCAGGTAGAAAAATCTGATGTTTGGTTTTCTAGTTAGTTTGAAATAAATCCAAGATACACGCAGGTAACATTTGAGATAATGCAAATATTGAGATTATTACTGAAAATAATCAGAAAATGGAACAGATGGGGAAATTTGGAAATGGATGGGGAGAATATAGAAGACAGTTGAGGAAGTTAAATTTGCAGTGAATATTCGAGGAAAGGATATATTAATAAGATTCTTCCATACATCTGTGATGCAAAACAGTTACAAGCCAAGGCGCAATTTTATCATTTATATACTTTCTCTCTTCCATCTTTCTTGCTCCAGAATACAAACATACACTGCCACCATCTCGAGTACAGAGATATATCTAGGAAAGCAACAATTATTGCGCAATATCATGTTTCTTTTTTTAAATGTTTAATAATTGAAGTAAATAACAATGTAACATTTTTAAATACGATGAGATAGAGAGCGTTGTGTAAAAATATACTTGGTACATTTTAATTATAATGTGTGTACGCACTATTGCGTAAAATTATTATTAATTAGGAAACGAGATAAGAATTTTATTGCACGCACAACTTATATTGCCGATAGACACGCATGTACACCCTCGCGAGAGTTTTCGATTTCTTGCTATCGTGGGCGTCGCGCGATTACCCAACGATAAAAGAGGAGCGTGCTTATTGTCGTCACGAGGACGACACGCACACGCACATACTCGTACACACGTAGATAGTCGCAAGTTGAAGAGCGCCTGAACTTTCCCGTAAATGGTTTATCGGAAAGATATTTCTTCGAGGACGCTATTTTCGTCCGACAGGAACCTACATACCGTGCAACAATACATGTTTTGTATACGTGTGTGTGTCTGTATGTATGTTTGCACAGGCGTATACGGACGCACGTTTCATTTGACCCGATTGACAGTCGGATTCTTTAAGTTAAATGGTTCCTCCGCTGTCGAGCATCGCGCGAAGAAAGTTTGATACATCTTGGATGTACGATTTATCGGTACACGTATAATGTATCCTCTCAATACTACCGAATGTGCACGATCGTTCTATCATATAACGGTTTTTGGATCTTGTCTCTGTATTCCGAAATCTCTCGAATGTACGCACATTTCGTTTTCAATTGCGATAATGTCAATAACATCGAATAGATCCTTCAACCCGCATCTCAGAATTGCAAAGTTCGAACGAATCCGCGACGGTCGCAGCATCCGAAAGCTCATCCCGGCGAAAGCATCTCGCGAGACCGCTCGCCGATTCCGCGGTGACCGTCCAGACCGTTTTTGAACACGCGTCGTCACCGAGAATAACGACGCTTAATAATACCGATGTGAATCACGATGGCATCGATCTAACGCGTACCGTGACGTCACGGTTTTCTATGTACATCCTTAAACACGTCACGATTCAGTGGATTGACCTTCACCGGAAAGACAAAGACAGAGAGAGAGAGAGAGAGAGATAAAGAGATAGAGGGAGTGGGAGCATTGTACGATTGACCGTGTTAATCGAACGGTAAATCCGTAGCGTTAGTCATCCCTGACGAAACCGATGGCGATTTTATTGTAAGGAATAGCGTGAATCAGAATTTCACGATAATTGCAGTATAAGTTGCTTTTATATGTAAAAAAATATACCAATTAAATGTTCCACAAGAATTTATTTTTTTCAATCATTAATGATATCAATAAGAAGAGATTTGATATTTACAAATTGTGATTAATGAGAAGATAACGCGAATGTGTTTTTCCATAAAAGTACATATTTTATCGTGATTATTATTCGAATCGGATGGAATAAAATCGAACAATGAAAAAGAAAATTCAAATTGCAATATATAAAATTGCAAATGCACGAGGAAATGGATCGGAGAGAGTGCGTAAGATCGAGAAGAAGACGGGAAAGTCGTTAGAGGGACATCAGTCCCTTCTTTGAGGTTGCTGCTATCTACACGCGGATATACGCGTCCCGCTAAAAATATCGTAAACGCGAGCAGGCGACCGATCGGGATTGTATCGGGAGCGGAGCGAGGCTGCCAATCTCGGCGGGGACGCAAATAATTGCTTTCACTTCTTCAGTACTACCTTCCCTCGCCTCCCCCGTCCTCTTGGTCGTGACGCATTTATATTTGCTGCCCAGTTTATTAAGAATATTACCGATTAATCCAACGTTAACCGGTTGCACGTATCTGGGAATATATTATATCTAGTGTCGGATCAGCATCGATTTTTATGTATAATTTGTGCGAATCATCGATAGAGGAATCTTTGAAAGATGTTCAAGAGTAAAAAAAAGAAATTCGTGCCTTTTATATTGTATATAAAAAATAAAATAAATAGACTTGCTCTTATTTTGAAAATCTTTCTGTGGAGAATTTTCGCTGAATTGTTACAATCTCGCGCTCTTGGATGAGGCATCATCTCTTAAGTCATATCTTACTCCGATTAAAAGACCTCTTCGGTTCGCTTTATCAGTGATAACCTTTTTTTTTTTTCTGCGCGATTTAGGACAAATAAGCGCAAAAAACAATGCTTATTACAATCTTTTCTGTGATTATTCGGGAGCAAAAGTAATCGATTTGCGAGACAGTGTTCGTTCATGCGTGAAAAAGACAATCGCGAGATATTTAACCGCGACGTTTCCTTGAAGAACGCGGTTTGCTCGGAACGTTCTACGACACTTTTTCGAAGACGCATCGATGCATGATGGAAATAAAATCGTCCATCGGCTGCTCGTATCAGCGACGAGTCTCCGGAAGATCCGCGTTAACGAGCGACTCTCTCGTTACTTTTGACAAGCGGAACGCAAGGAGATGCGAAAGAGGAAATTATACTTGGGAACGACATGAATGCGACAAGTTCTGAAATATGTAGGCGCGGCAGAGATAGCGCCGGAACACGTTCCATTTTCTCAATGCAAGGGATGGTCTTTGAAACCTTCGAAACCGCGATATTCATATCGATATTCATCTCGTCCTAGAAAAGTTGTACGTATGTACATACGTCGGCGACAGTCGAGATAATGTTTCGAGATGAGATCTACGAATGATTTTTTTTTTTTTTTTAAATATATGAATGGCAAAAATCTTTCTCGCAGACAGAACATCTGTCAAGTAACAATAGCGATGATGTAAGATGTATAAATCGTTTAACATAAAAATTTATGTATATATGTAAGATATCTCCGAACTGATAGTGTATATAATTAAAGCTACACACAGAAAAATACATACTATATACAAGTAAATATTACTTGTTTCAAGTATTTCAAAAGTTAACGGTAGTTTTACTCTCTGGGAAAACCTAGGAAATTCAAGTATTTTTTTACGATCTCGTAATGTTTTTTTTTTTAATAAAAAAATAATAATTTTTTTAAACAATACCTTTGTATTATTCCATTTTACACATTGCTAATCTAATTTATATACCAGTATATGTGATAATGAATATTTCTAAAATTTGTGACAAGTCTATTTTAAGACTATTATTAAGAAAATATTCTTTGTTAAAGATAACTGTTACTTAAGAGAAGTAAAGTAAACTGAGTAATCATTTTACTTAGCAATAGAATAATATTTTTCTGTGTGTAGAAAACGGTAGTTTTACTCTCTGGGAAAACCTAGGAAATTCAAGTATTTTTTTACGATCTCGTAATGTTTTTTTTTTTAATAAAAAAATAATTCTTTTTTTATAAACAATACCTTTGTATTATTCCATTTTACACATTGCTAATCTAATTTATATACGTTGAACACTATGCTAGTAAACTTATAGATACCCGAAAAAAATTTCTTCGATTTTATATGGCTTTAAGCCTTTCATTGGATTTGTGAAGACTATATAAAACTGTTGTGATACGAGATGTATAAAAAGCACAAGAAATAGCAGGGATAGAAATCGTTACGCGCGAAATGAATACTTATTTTATCTAAATGACAGAAAATATATTGCATTTTTTTTGTTCATCGTCGATTATCGCAAACAAAACGTGGAATCTCAATATCTGTGGTATTTTGATTATGAGTAAAGGTCTCGGTATCTTAACCGTAGTCGGCAAGATGTTCTGAATCGCGGAAGAAAGGGGCAGGACCATGTCACGTCGCGTCGCGACGTCGCCTTTTCGGTTTCATTCACCCGAGGGGAGCAGCCGCTGTTACTCTCGCACGTGGACAAGGCGAGAGGAAAGGGATATGGTTGACGTACATCGCTTCGTTCAGGCGCCTGAACCTAAGCACGGGCGCCGCGTTTAAGTCAGCCGTTATCCATATTGCGGTGCATTAATAGCCAGGCGACGAGCTATCGTTGTCTCGCAGGGACGTCCCAGAGAAAGAGAGAGAGAGAGAGAGAAAGAACAGAGAGCTCGGGTAGTCCGCTCAAGTGGAGAATTATTTTCTTTCGGACGTGGACCTTGTCTGATCCGTACAACGACGTCGCCATCCAGACGCGGCTCGTCGTCGCCTCTCGGTGCACAGAATGCACCGTCCGTCAATACCGCGAAAATTGCAGTGTGTGTAATTTATTTGGATAAAAAATAATTTTTCCTCAAAATCGAGATAAGGAGAGGAATCGAATATTTTATTATCTCATACAATTTCGAAGAATGAAAAATATCTTATTATCGCGCTAAGTATGCGAGTTCATTATTCGTTTTCATTTCTGTAATTTAATATGTGTAATAATAATAATAATCGCGTTAATAAAACCCGGAAACTATATCGATATTTTTGATATTTTTGCGGAGAAGGCTATGCGAATTGGTCAATGGATACGTCTCTGGCAAAGTTTGTTCAAGAGCTTCGGAAACGTATATTCGTGCTCGTGATTTATTTCGTTGGCGAACGAACTGTCGCGCATTGACGAAATCGTGGCGTAATTTATGCGCCACGAGGGCGCTTAGCTATTTTGGTGATGAAAAATTTCCGTAGGAGACAACGAGAGAGGGAGAGAGAAAGATCGTTGGCGATCGTTCGTACTGATGTCGGGTAACAATTACGTTCCATTAATCGTCCCGGAATGAGATTAACGACAGTTTCGTAGCATGATAGTCACGTGCGGTAGGAGCTGAGTTATTTAGAGTCACTTGAGTTTGTTAACGTGTATATTGAACAAACTGGCATCATACATCGTGAAACCGTCTCATATTATAATAACTTGCAACAGCGAAATAACGAAATGAAGCGCGAGCGATCCCAGATCGCTCTCTCTTCTTTAGGGAAAATTTTACTTTTACGATTTTCTATTTTTTTCCTTAAATTAAATATTCTATGTATAATAGTATCTCGCTGATTTTTTACTAATTTTTTCTATACTTTATTATTTTCTTATATTGAATTTATCATATGAGATACATATAATTCTTATCATTTTTATATACATAAAATTGATTGAAAATTCAAACGGTTATTATACTTAATTGGAGTATATTATATTTAATTGGATTATATTTAATTGGAATGTGTTTCGTGAACAGAGAGTTTGAAAGTGTGTGGAGGTTTCTTTGAAGGATTTCCCCGAGGAATTTAGGAAATTAGCGGTGAAGAGTCTCCGGTACGTGTAGAGAGGACCAGAAGACAGTGCAGAGAGAAGAAACCTACCGACGACGGGTCGGCATACACTAGTGTTTCGACGCCCGAAATAAACTCACCGCATTCTCTCTTCCTTCTCGCACTCTCGCCTTCTTCATTTTCTAATGTAAGACTCTGACGGCTATAGCTAGTCTCTATATCGTTGTCATCCTCGTTTACGAGAGCGTTCGCGCCGGCGGTTCCGCCTGGGAGGCAGGAAGCGACTAAAAAAAAAGAGAATGAAGAAAAAGAGGGAGAGATAGAATGAGAAAGAATCATGTTTCAATAAAAAAACGCTAGCGTCTCGAAATTCGTCGCTCGGGATGGAATCAAAATGCCGTTGGTCGTTCGCCGGAAAATTCATACGGATTTTACTCCAAAGTCGTTTCTAACATAAGTTTCAACAGCGAGACGTCAAATGTAGAAGTAATATGTTACGTATAATTTGAAACCTTCGCGCTTAGTGCATTACATAATAGTTTATTATTATTATTGTCATATATATAATAGAGAATGTATGATCCGCACAAAAGTTTGGCTGAGAAAAATATCCAGGTTTACTTTGATTATAACAATTATAAGATAAGGATAAATTTTTTTTCTTTTTACAATATATTAGAATTTGTCATTTGTTTTTCTTTTCACAGATAAACGCAGACAAGATGGTTGTCGGAGAAGCAAGTATACATAATATAATGGGAGGGATGGAGAGCACGGGTGGCGTGCGGCTTCATAATCACAAGCGGAAATTGAAACAAAGGTAGATGTAAATGCTAGTCTGATTTAAGAGTCAAAGAAAGAGTCGCGTAATCTACTTTTTTTGCGTACGAAGATGTTTTCACAACTTAAAAAAAAAATTATATTAAGAAAGATTCTGATAAAAACTGTTATAAATAAATTACTAGAATAATTTTCCGAGTCTATAATTAATGATAGCTTAAGTTAGATAAAGCTTGATACAACGATTAATTGAACAATGTAATTCATGATTAGATTACAAATTAACAGCCAGATTATTTACCTCGTTAAATTTCGTCAAAATATCTCTTGCAGATTTGATATCATAAAGAAATTAGGACAGGGCACTTACGGCAAGGTGCAATTAGGAATAAACAAGGAAACTGGTCAGGAGGTGGCAATAAAGACGATTAAGAAATGCAAAATAGAAACGGAAGCCGATTTGATCAGAATACGAAGAGAGATACAGATCATGTCGAGCGTTCAACATCCGAACATCATTCATATTTACGAGGGTAAGATTTTGGAATACGATAACATATCACGATTTATAAGTGTGATCTTCATTACACATCAAGTAGCTGATCACGATTAAATTCTCCTTTTTGGCTACATGACAGCTGACGAATTGAGCTAATAGAAAAGAGAATCGATTAAATTATAATTAGAATTAACTGATTTCGATGGAAATTAGCGCTTATGCTTTTCAATCCTTTATATGATTTAACGAGATCCTTCGAGTTAACGTTATATTTCGTTATATATTCTTACAGTATTCGAAAACAGAGAAAAGATGGTGTTAGTGATGGAATACGCAGCGGGTGGTGAATTGTATGACTATTTGAGTGAACGCAAGGTTTTAAGCGAACACGAAGCTCGGAGAATATTCCGGCAGATCGCCACTGCCGTCTTTTATTGCCATAAACACAAAATCTGCCACAGAGATTTGAAACTCGAGAATATCTTGTTGGATCAAGTCGGGAATGCCAAGATAGCCGACTTTGGTCTCTCGAATGTGTTCGACGAGCAACGGTTGTTGAATACATTTTGCGGCAGTCCGTTATACGCGAGTCCGGAAATCGTGAAGGGAACTCCTTATCACGGACCGGAAGTGGACTGCTGGAGTCTAGGAGTTCTGCTGTATACGTTGGTCTACGGTGCTATGCCCTTCGACGGGTCTAATTTCAAGCGACTAGTCAAACAGATCTCTCAATCCGATTACTTTGAGCCCAAGAAGCCATCTCGTAAGTATAATGCTCATATAGAACGCGTGTTGAGACACGTAATGCCCTGTAAATAAGGACATAACAAAATAACTACAGCGAGAAATTCGTTAATTTCTAGATTTAGAAAATTAGAAAAGGCTAGTATGTTTCGGGCAAAAAATTTTTATTAATTATTTTTGATTTGCGGAATTTTTATAAAATGGATGGTTATTATGTTTGGATTGTTTTATTTACTTTGATTTTCTCCTGCTTTAGCCGCCTCGCCACTTATAAAGGAGATGCTCACAGTATGTCCCGGCAGACGCGCCGATATCGAGAAAATTTGCACTCACTGGTGGGTGAACGAGGGCTACGAGCAGAATTGTCTCGATATCGCTGAAGATCTGGCGGCTCAGACTCCTGTACGTTTGGATCTGTTGCTCTCACTGGTGCCACAATCCGCTAGCGCCGAGAAACTGCTGGTGGGCGATCAGCAGGCGGGCGGAGACGTCGCAAATAATATGTCTTCCGAAACGCTAGTACCTACCAGGTGCCATTCGGTTGGTAGCTTGATGGAACTTGATCAAAATAATTCCGACAGAAGAATAAGGGAATTGTTCGAGGAGGAACCAAGGTCTTCCGCCGCCGGGGATGCTAAGAGAAAGCTGGAGACAACACCGTCGATGGACGAGACGAGTGCGGCGGGGGTGAAGAGAAAAGAGAGGTCCAGAAGGAAAGAGAAGCCGGATGAGAGAGAATCCAGAGTGTATAGATCTGTGTCGAGGTAAATATTTGGAATTACTTTCTGATTAAGATTTAACTGAAAGAATATAACGTCGATAAATATTGTTTTTTAGGCATCATTCGGCTCCAATTCCAAATTCTATATCGGAGGAAGAGGCGATGGAGATGGAGTCTGCAGCTATTCAAACTGTTCCTATGAGTAAGACTGTTGATTTTGATAGAGCGGAAGGCGCAGCGGCTTGCTTAGAGCTGATCGAAGAATCAAAAGAGAGATCGCCGAGTAAGGAAAGGAGTAAGACACCATTGATGAGCGAATGCGAACAGTCAGGCGAACTAATGTCCGCTGAGAACGTTCAGCAAATATATGAGATTAATCAAAAGATTAGCAATGACGAAGATAAATCTCAACAAAAGCATACCAAGTCTCCTAGCAAAAGTTTATACGAAGGAGCAGATACTGCTTTGGAAAGCGCGAATAAAACGAGTGAGATGCCGCTTGACAAGAAGTCAGATGCCCTGGAATCAAAAGTGCCAAACGAAAATGACACAAGTATAAAAAATGAAGCGTATTTGTCGCAAGATATGCTGCAATTTGAACCAACGGAGAACGACTTCAAGAAGCTCAAAGAGAAGGCTCTCTCTTTGGACTCCGAGCTATCGAATGAAGTGATAAGTGCACCCACACCTAAACCCGTCGAGAGACGGCGTTCAAAGATATTCGAGACCGCCGAGAAATTTAATCAGCTGGCGTCTACCACAGAAAACGAGAAACCTAAGAAGATATTTATTCCTGGTGTTAACGTGGGAGGTGCAAAGCGAGCCTTTGAACGGAAGGCTAGCCTCTCTTCCATAACCACACCATCTCCCACAAAGGTCAGCGCGTCTAAAGTTATTATCGATGTGCCAACCGACAAGAAGAGCGAGAAGGAAACGGAACAAAAGCAGACGATAGGAGGTCAAGAGGCCGCGACCGCCGACGATAGATTGAATAAACAAGATGAAGCGAAGAAACGCGCCATCGATATCATTAGCGGCGCGATCGGTAAACCTCCGATGCAAAGAAAGCTGAACGGCTCGCCGCCAATATCTCCTCAAAGCTCGGACTCCAAGAAACAGCTCGGATTGAAGATACAAGTCGCACCGAATGACATGCGATCGGCCACCGTCTCCGTCTCCACGCCAATCGACACAAAATTCGACGACAAATCGGCGACACCGGAAGCAACTGTAAGTGCGATATTAACACTATCGTTAGCGTATTCTATCGATTATCTATTACGGATCGGTTCGTATTTGATTTTTTGTTTCCTTTTATTTATTTTTTGATAGATAACTAGCACGTCAGCTGCTATCAAAAATTCGCAATTGGAGGAACCTAAGATGTCGAGTAAAATGGAGATAATATTAAAGAGCGCAACGTTGCCTAGGCGAAAAACTAGCAAAGCCGAAATTATGTTATCCGGGGTTAAGCCGCCGGAAACCGTAGCGTTTAAATCCGAGGTAGAAGCTAAGATCGATGCTTTTCAGCCACAGAAACTGCGAACGCAGAGATCGGAGGTGGCATTTCCGGTCGCCGCGGTGGGGTTGCCTCGCGCAAATAGGAGCGCGAGCTTAGAACCGGAAGGTGGACATCAAGCTACACCGCCGAGAGAGAGAATTATACCAATTCAGGTTTGATTCTTCAAGCACATATTTTTTTTAAATTTATATAACGAAATTAACTCTTGCTTTTGCAAAACATAGGTGGAGATGGGATCTGAGCAGCACTCAACTACACCGCCGCTTAAACCACCGATATTCCAGAAATCTATGTCTCAGCGATCGGGCTCTCTATCGCGCCAATCGACCGCCGATTCGGACACGGACAGCGCTCTCGGTTCAACAGTGGGTCCGGAACCGATCAGGAAGAGCCCTAGGGAGTATATAATTCCTATCGCAGTGGAGGGCGGCGGTTATGTCACTCCTAGATCGGGTAGTTTGGAACCGGAGAGCAAGACCGGTACACCGACGAGCACTAATCCGCCGAGATCCCGATTTGGTAGACCGAGAAGAATGAGTTCTCTTCTATCAGACGCTAGCGAGGACGAATCTCCCTTCTCTTCGTTGCACGGGTAAAGGATACAGTTTATCAAATAATCTGATAAACAGTCTATCAAATTTATGTATGTATGAACGTACAATTATACTCATCAGCGTCAGCTCGAATCTGCTCTATAAATTCGAATGAGTGCATTTTAATCTTGTCTTTTCAACAGCGAGGATCTGTTGCAAAGACACATGCATCGGTTGAGGAGTTCGCGACCGTCTAGGCAGTCAACCGAGCACGCTGACAGCTTGTCGTCCGGTGAGGACGACGACGACGATGGTTTCGAGTTATTGACGGCCGAAAATCTATTTTCGACCTTATTATCTAGAGTGCGAAGTTTGACGCAACGACTCAACGTTGATGACAATCGACCCGGTGGTTTCCCGAGTAGCAGACTGTTCAGCCGACTCGGCTCTCAACCAACGTCGCAAGCCTTTTGGGGTCTTAATAAGCCGTTATCTAGGTAAATATACGCGATCTCGCTGTTCTTATATTACATTGCGCGCGCGAATATTCTGATCATTTTCAGCTTGGATCTAACAAATGTATCGAGACTTAACATTGAGCTCTCGATAAGACTTTTATTAACGATTGATCAATTATTTAAGAATCTTTAACTTTAACGACGACGTTGATAATTTTTATGCTTGTCTGTGCAAGCTACGAGAGCTATGTCGAAACACGGACCATGACTACGTGAGTCCAATTGTTCAGAAAGAGATTTGTAATAAAACGTAGTGTAATACGCGCCCGTTAGCCGAGATACAAGTAGTAGGGAAGGCAAAAAAATGAAACAGAGATCGCAATTGGACACAGAGCAGGTTAAAGAAACTAGATCGCATATTTATACCTGTACATGTTTGTGCCAATCAACCTAATTTCGCCCACTTTGGCTTAACACCATGCGCACACGAAGACACCTGAGAATAGCGTATACACGTTGCAAAAAATAAACAAGCCCGAAATACTTGCGATCGAACTGCATACGGCTGACACCCCTTGCTTCTTGCCAACACCTGCCTTTTACTGCCAGTACTGATTTCGCCTTCATAGTCTCCGACTTATTTTGCACACTCTTATATCGCGGATGTCTTAGATGTGAATATTCTTTTTTTCTTTTTCAAACATTTGCGTTTTGATCCGCATCAAAAATTAATTTATAATGCTTACATAGAAGTGATATTTTGTCGTTTTGTTTTTCTTTCGTGCGTACAGGCGACTCTCGGAATCGCAGTTTAAACATTCTTTGAGTCGCGACGCAGATGTGTTCTCGAGGAGAGACTCCGCCAGCACTTCCAATCCTGGAACTCCGAATAGCCCCGGGTCGCGCAGTACACCTTCCAGGGAAAGCGTCTTCGAAATCGGGAGCAATACGTTGCCAAGAGGTAAGAGAGTGTAGTACAATCATTTTACAATTTTACGTGGCACCTTGATACGCGCGAAAGCAAATCATAATAAGATTACTATGATAATTTGAAATTTTCTCCCAAATGATTTAAATGCTGTCGTTGTCGATCAAGGTTCACTACGAATTGTATATACGGATATTCAATGTTGTAGAATGTTGACTCGCGCGTTTCGCAGAAGTTGAAGTTCTTTGCAATTTTTCTTTTTATTTGTAATCTGCCTCTTATTTTCTAATATATTTAATTAGATCTGGTCTGATTATACACGTACGATAAGGAAGCTTCTGTCGAATCGCTGCAGTCATCAATACTACTTTGTCACTAGTTAAACTTATTAGCCTTGTGAAAAAATGCTGGATGGTATTCAGTATGCATCTCCTAGTACCTAGCTGTTGTCGAGTCGTTGATAGACAGAGCACATCTTTCTGTTTACTTTTACCTATTGTTTCTCTCTTTTTTTCTTTTTTTGATTCCTTTCGATAAGTTAATTTTTTGATTTCTTGCCTGACGATGTTTTGCAATTTTTGGTACTAACACACGGTAGATTAATTACGGTTTATGTTTGGCAGAGATGGGTATATATGCGTGATGTATCTTTTTTTATTAATGATTTTATAAATTCGAATATTTAATTCGCGTTATATATATATATAAGTAAGCGAAATAATATAGAAATAATGTCGATCGGTTTTTTAAAATGATATTTAATTATTGCCATTTGTATTCTCTCTCGACACACACGCAAAAAGATGGATAAAGAAAAATTATTTAATAATTTATATATTTTTAAAAATCACTGAGAAATAAAACAATTTCTTTACGACTATTTTTAGATTTCATGCATTTTCGAAAGTTTGTTTGCATGCGTCATTCATTCAGGATAGCCATCTCTCTAATTATATTTATTTACTCATAAATAAACTCTCTTGTTTCTTAGAACTTTTTTTTTTACTTATCCAAGCATAAAAGTTACAAGGTTTGTCTAATACGCGCTGTTTTGCAAAATTAATATATATGATATTTAATATAAATTACATATATATATTTGTTTGAAAAGTAAAAAAAAAAAAATTAAATAAAAAAAGATTAAAAGGTAGAAACACTTCGTCCCCTAGTAAATTAAAGAGACATAGTAAATAAATTGCAAGCTCACTTTGCCTGACATAGAACCTCGTAATATGCCATAGCTGTTGCGATGCACTGCTGCTGTTGATTTCCATTATCTCATAACAATGTAGTAGCAGTTTCTTTTTTTTTTTTTTTCATTTATCTAGTGTATGCACTAAATATTTTTGGAGCATGTTCTGCATACATATCCATATACAATATACAAACAAGAGTCTCAATTTCACTATCCAAAAACTGAAATCCATATTTAATTCAAGTTTATGCATTAATTTACGTCTATCGTCGACTCTTCAATCAGTAATTAAAATAATTGTTTGTTAGCGTTTCCGAAAAAAAAGATATAATATGATAGTAAGTAGTTGAATTTTACGATTGTTCGGCTTAATCAGTTTGATTAACTTAAACGACAGGGACTTCGAAATATTGATTCTTCTTATTCAACATTACATATTCTCTATTTGTTTTTGATACAACATATATAATTTATACAAAACAAATATATAATTAAAAAAAAATGATAATTTAAAAAATGATAATTCAGAAAAAAAATTATTAGTTTATTTAAAAAAAAAAGATCACACTCTCTATTTTTAAAGAGACTTTATATTTATAACTTTTATATTTATATTTATAACTTTTTTGTAAATTATATGGAGAGATTATATTAATAGAAAAAAAAGATATAAGAAAGAAGACCCTGTTTGTACGCGGATATACATGTTAAAAAGATTGTCGCATTCGGTCAACACGTTAGCAAACAATTATTATCGGAGATATAATTTAGAAAAATCTATACAGTGGCGTCGTTTTGTGATACGTTGATTGACGGTTTTATTGACGGTTGTTGCAGCGACCGTGCGAGTGACTCTACGTAGGCGGGCAGACGGTAATCCTCAGTAGACACAAACCAAGTTAGGTACTAATGTCTATATTTCCCTAATTCACTCAAAGTGTTTTATGTGACGCCGATAAAGTCACAGGCAATCTCATGATATCGAGAAAGAAAAAAAAAGAACCGTTCGGTAAACGCACACTCTTGTCGAGGTCTTTCTCGAACATCGTCGATCTGTCTTATGTTACCGCATAGAATGATCGCAGCGATTTGTGGCCGGCAAAAAACGGTACAATTTCTCCGTCACACGATGGGAAGACAAATTGTGTGGACATTCTTGCATTATACGACGATTACGATTTACACATTTAACACTTAACTCTTCACGCGTGCGTCTTGAACGAGATCAGACATCCTGCTCGCGAGGGTTCCTGTGGATCTTCCGGGTTATCTTTGGTATGATTTATTCCGGATACATGTATATGTATATATTTGCGTAAAGCGATATATAAAAATAAATGGGAAAGCATACATGCATGACGATGTGTATTGAATCGATGAAGTGTGTCAATAGTCTTTAAGCAATGCCACGATTGCGTAACTCGCGAAAGCTCTGATGTGTTAGCGAATGATGACAAATTTGTAAATGTGATAGGATATTTTGTACAACATTGTGGAATAAATCATACCGAAATCTGGCTCGCAAAAATCGTTGATAAATAAGTTACTTGTTGCCATGTTTTAAGAATTTGAGAATAACTTTGTTATACGAGAGAGATAGAATTTTCTATGTGTTACATTGTTAGCGAGAGATATTTGATGAAGAAGAAAGAGAAGAAATCAAAGTGATTGTATACTTTTTTTTTTTGTGCAAGCGGAAGCTAACCTTCTTGTCTGAAATGGCTGATATTTGTTGTGTTTTTAAGAGTTTAAATAACAGCGTTTTTATTACTTCACATTGTCTCCGCATGCTTTGATATAATGCATATATATATATATGTACAACTATGCAATTCACTAAAGTTTTTCAAATTTAACAAAGACCCAAGAACGCATGGTACGACAAGTAATTAATAAAGATGCGATTCATCCAAATGAAATACCTAAGGAAAATCAGCAACTTTACAAAAGAATGACGCTAGTCTCACCGGTCAGAGGTTCTTTCTTGTATGGATTCTCGATTTTCGATAATCTCGCTCCTTGAGGCCTGCGTTCTCACCGATGTCTCGAACAGTAATGAGCGAGAGTCCTGCAGGAGACACGCCGGTCCGATAGATTGCGATTAGGTCACCTGTGGCGCTTTCACGTCTCGCAGGGTCGTCCTGTGACCCTTGCGGTCCTCGCGGGCTTCACGGCCATATTAATGGGTTTATCGCCCTGTCATTTCCGAAATTCTCTCCCATCGTTCGATGTAGAGGTATGGATTTTCAGCAGCGCATGATTGGACTTTGTTCTTTTTCCTTTCGACGACTCCCGAGTTTAAAGTCCTTCGCTGTTCCATCTTTGGGACTCCCTTGCTTCTTGCATGCGGAGTGGCTATTCCCTCGAATCCTTCCGGCCTTTCGCGCCTCGTTCCTGCCATAAAGATTTAAAATTAACGGCAGTGATGATTGCTCACAATCGAGGTTATTATATAAAGAATCGAGGTTATTATATAAAGAATCGATATCACCTGGCGGCTTCCGAATTCTGGATTATTCGGACTCCCGCTTTCGGCTTTCTCGTTGTCCTCCTCCACTTCTTCCGCCGGATGGGATCTCGCCGCTCAGTCTTGGTACGCCGGTAACTAATTACCAAGCTCAGAACGAGCTTACATTTTCGCTCTTACAACAAAAGGAAAACCAGATCTAGTCGATCTGGCGATCGGGCCGTTCTCTCCCTAAGTCGGGAGAATGCAGGCCCCTGAAAACCCGCCCGCGATCGGGCCATTCGGTCCTTGTGACAGATGATCATATAATACATATTTTATAGTATATATTATATATACATTATATATAGTATATATATTACATTGATTTATTTTACATATCGTTATTATGTTACTTGAAATCTATAAAAGCGTCTTATTTGCATGATCACTGTTAAATGAGTATACACTTTATAATTTTCTGTATTAATACCTACATGTAAGGAAAGGCAATGTATGTGTATATGCTACTGTTATAGTATCGTTGATGCATATTTTCAAACAGCCATTATTTATATGTGATTTCCTTATATAAGATTAGTTCGAAATCTTCCACTATTCTAAGTCATTGATGTCACGCTGAGAGCGTAATAGAGTCACGTTTTAGAGAGCTTCCATGACTTGAAAATATTCATTGACGAAGGCGAGTGCAGTTATCCTATATATAGACGATATGTGGAACTGTTTTTGAGAAGATGCTTGACAAAATTTGTATGACAGAAAGAAAGGAATATTATGTTTTATTTTATTTATTACATTTTTCGACAGAGATTTTATAAAAAAGATTTATGTATGTAGAGAGAAATAAAGGAATGTAAATATACTGACATTGTAAGAATATTCTTACGCAACTGTCCTACACCACATAATAATATCTAATTGTCACATAATACAGACATGCATACATACACACGCACACACACACATACACATACACGCATGCGGAATGTGCATAGACCCTGTTTCGATTGCTTTCAGATAGAGTAGAGGAAGTTCGCGAGCGAGACATAGAAGCGGAGACGACGGCTCAAGTCAGGAAAGACGCACGAGAGTCGTTGGAGCACAATTTCACTCCTAGCTTGGCGCGCAGATTGAGCAGGCAATTTATCGAGCAGACTCGGCACTCGATACCGCGCTCGCCGTCCGTACCGCGCGACGGTAGCAGATACTGTCGGTCGCCGACGAGGGAGACGCCAACGAGGAATCTGATTGGCGAGATTGCGAGATTACGGCAGTCGGCGACATCCGATCAAACCGAGTACAGGTGCAGATCGCTCGATCGGAGCGCTATCAGGAGGACTAATAGTTTATTGGAGCCATCCAGATCGACGGAGCGACATTCACCGCGGAGAAGCATCAGTTTGTTCGACGACGATGACGACGATGATGATAGCAGACTGCTGACGCCGCTACCGAAGCACGTGATGACACTTGGACGGAAGTACAAGGAGTCGGCTAGATCGACCGTCGTTGGTAACGTGAGACGAGATAATTTTTACAATTACAGGACAACGGACAAGATCCAGGAGGAACCCGGCGACGACGCGTATCTCGTATCTGGCTGCAAGGAGGACACCGATAACGCCGCGGAGAACGGCTCTGTATCGGAAGGTACATCGATATCCGTGTGCAACTCAAACGCCAATCTGATCGACACCACCACTACTTCAAGCGGCGTGTCAGCCAGATCCTGCGAGACTTCGCCCACAGAATCGTCGTCGAATCTGGGTGATTATACGCGCAAGTCGATCAGCAAATCTGATCATCCATCCATGAGCTTCGAGAGTCGCTTGCTAGCGGCGGAGAATCTGATTAAGGAGTCGAAACTGAAGAACCTAACACCGCAACGATTCAATCCGAATCTCAGCTGCAATTACAAGGACACGGACAAGTGCGACAAGGAGGCAATGATCACCGCCTCATCCCCGGACTCGTCATCGGCAAATTCCATCATGTCCAAGAGACGTAGTTGCATCCCGAGTCTCAGATTACGTTCGGGCTCATTGACCAGAGAGCCGAGCGTGAGCGCGGACTGCAGGAAGTCATTCACCGGTTCGCAGGATGCGCTGGCTGGAAATGCAAATCAGGAAAGATCGATATTAAGCAAGTTCTTCAGAAGTAGTAGCAAGGAGATCGAGCCGAAGAACAACAACAAACAAGATCAGAAGCCTAAACAGCATCGGATCTCGCGCTTCCTGCGACCGGACTTTTTTGACACGCCACGAGAGGAAAGTCAATATGTGAAGGAGAAGGAGGCGCAAAAGGCGGCAGAAAACGAACGCCGGAAATCACGATTCATGAGACGAAAAAGCGAGAACAAAGAAAGCGAGAGCGCGAAGGACGAGAAAATCTGCAAGGAGCAGAAAAACGAGATGAACACGTTGCAAAGGGATAAACTGGACAGCGTTGTTGCCTCTTCCGCTTCTTCCTCTTCTTCGGAGGCAAAGTCCAAGAACGAGGACAAGGAGAAAGCGAAGGTGGAACGTGCTTCCGGCGCGAAGAGCGGATTCCTGCACTCGTTGGAGAAGAAATTGGAGAGATTGCGCGTGAGCGACGAGACGACGGCGAGCACGAAGTCGACGATGATGAACGGCGATGATCGGAAGGAACGCGAGTGCTCGGCGCCGCCCATTACGTGTCCCTCCGCTGAATCGACAGGCGCGAAGAGAACGCTGAGTGTGGAGAATCTGTCGTTAGACAAGAATGCCGATGTGAAAAACGTGCCATCGGCCAAGGGACGGGTGACGTCGATGTTGGGGCTGTTCAAGACGAACGCGGACACGAAGCAGAATGGCGGCGGCCGGTCGCAGAACGCGATTATGAGCAGACTGAAAAGAAGTCCGCCCAAGTGTGCCAAGTCGACCGAGTCGGAGGAAGATAGTGCGACGAGCAGAATACCAACCAAGTTCGCCAGACCCGAGAACAAATCGGGGAAGAAGATGCCGGAGAATAAGAAATCGCCAGAGAAGGTGACGAGTGAATGCAAGAGATCGCCGCCCAAAGAAAAACCGAGGGAAAAAGAGTCGATCGTTAAAGAGAAGAGACCTCTGATGGAAAAGCAGCCGAGGGAGCTTAAAAGAACACCGGAAACAATTGTACAATTGGACTCCTCTGTGGATAAAACAAAGTTACAGAAAGCAGAGTCGTCGAAAAAATTATTGGACGAATCAGATTCTCAGAGAATCGTAGATAATAAACACGCGGAGTCCATTATTAATGGCGAAGACAAGAAACTGATGAAGACCAAGAAGAATATTAGTTCTCTGGTCAAGAACGGATCTATCGCAAAAATTGACAAAGGCGAGGATATCGATAAAAAGATCAAGAAACCGGTGAAGTCGAAAGAGAGCGTGGAAAAAGACGATATCAACGGCACTAAGAAGAAGAGAATAGTGCGCGTTGTGAAGAAGGTCGTGAAGAAATCGTCCGATAGTTCGGAGAGCAAGTCTGACGAGAAGGAGAAATCGTCAAAGCTATTAGCGAAGAAGAAATCCGCAACGAAGAAGGAGAGGAGTCCCGAGGCGCCGAATGTTATGGCACAAGATTTGATCAAAAGAAACAATCTCGACGATCAGACCACTGCGAAATCGTCCTGTTTGAAACAGACGGAATCGAACGTTCAGAAAATGTCATTTGCGAAGTCTGACGATCATACTGGCGAACATCTTACACAAAGTACAGATACGCCGTCCAAAATCGATGTTACGGAAAACCAAGTTAGACCGAACAAGTCTGATGCGAACTTGTCGTGCATCGATCAGACGAGTTTCGTGCTTCAGAATGCTTTGAATTCTAATGTCAATCAGACTAAACAGTCGTCGGAACAACATCGGCCGAGCAGAGCAGGTTTGAAACTCGACCTGTCCAAAATACCGCAGCATACATTCAGACACGCGACTCCAAAAAGGGACTCGCCCAAGTCCGGATCGCCTAAAGCGAATCCCGTTGTTGGATCGCCCAAGACGGACGTTTCTGTAGCGGAGAGTGGCGACAAACTGATAGAGTGTCTATCGAAGATGACGCATCATGCCAATATTACAGGTAACAAGATCATTATCGATAAGCCCTTGCGTGCCAAGGATGTCGCTGAACTGAAGCGAGAAGTCACCGCGTGCGTCAGGATTATGGAGAATCACATGGAGTCGCAAAACGATTGTTCGAGCTCACAAACCGTCGACGATTGTTCGACGTTTGACTCGGTGAGCGAAAAGCCGAGTGAGAGCGCGATAGATCCGCCTAAAGAGATCAACGACACGGACAACGCTAAGGTGGCTAAAGAGTCGCCATCGGAAGAATGCCTGACCAGCGAGATGTTCTCGCCCGAAGAACCGGAGAGCTTCGATTCCTGGTCGATCTGCTCGGCCGATCTGAATCACAATCGCGGCGATTTGCATTCGCCGCTATTGTACTCGCCAACATCGCCGACGTCATACTCTCTATACATGCGCGGCGACAGTTCGGAGTCGGTGATAGACCGAATACGAAGACGCAGTTTCTACTCGAGGTTCAACG
>NW_021852253.1:71004-82553 GCF_003651465.1 Formica exsecta
GGGAAAGAGACAGTAGATTATACAACTATGGCGTTTCCAGGACGAAGTAAATATATTGCAAAAATTTGGCTTTATATAATAATTTATTTATTAATAGTTTTTTACATAAAAAAATTCATATTTAACGTTTATATTTCATAGGTCGGACAATAGATATGGTTTGTACGGCGATGAGATATCCTGCAGAAAATCGCCGGTCGACCGAGAGAGATATAGCGACGCGTCGTCGCACGGTCATCACAGTCCAGAGGCGAAATCCCTCTACGATCATTACTTACCGTCTTCCTCGTACGATTCCCCGAAGAGATACGTGAAGTCGCCAACCTTGGATCTGTCCGCGTCGCGCGTCAAATATCATAGTACAGATGTCATCGCTGATAACGATCTCGCGGTCTCAGGATACAAGAATACCACCATGTCGAGATCGTCCCTGAACGACGGCGGTACAACAGCGGATTTTTATTGCGGTAGGAACACATCGACCACTCTGCCGAGAAAGTACGGCTCCACCGTCGGTGGTCTGGAGCCAAAAAGTGTGGAGTACTACGAGGAGATCCTGTCGCCGAGCAATCCTGATTATCTGTCACCGCGTGACACTTGCCGATCGCCGTTGTTGGATGGCTATTTAGGCAGATGCGAGAATGGGTATCACAACAACGGCAATATCGCGGATCTGTCACAATTCGGCGCTGACAAGCAAAGATCTTACACTGATAGAATGGCGGATGTGGAACTCGCCGAAGGGAACAGCAAACTATTTGGTGAGCAGAAAGGATACATTGAACAAACGCGTTAAATTATTCTCGTTAAAAGATCAGTAAAATGAAAAAGAAATTATATAGGCATCCGTTTTCAAATATCATTGAATTCCTAAATACATATTGCAGAAATTTTTTTTATTCTAATTGTTCATCAATTTTAAGTCTCTAATTTCGAAGATTATGAATTTTTAATTTTTAATACATAATCTGTTTTCAATTCTCTTTTAAATTCACATATTCTTTGTTTTAATTTATAGCATATAATTCCGACTACATAAAAAATTTGCCTTTTTCAGAAACATAATGCAACATTTCAGCGAAACGAGAGACGTATCCTCGATAGTTGCAGATATATCTGTTATGGAACAGAACTGACTTTTAATTCAGATAGAGAAAGTAATTTTATAAGAATAATATACCAAACAGAAGAAAACGCGGCGTCTTACTATTATACAACGATTTTATATAATATAGATTTAAAATATATGAAAGAGTGAATCTCATTGCGCGTCAAAGTGTCTCGCGCTTCTTTGTCACAGTGATGAAATAGTCGCGACGACAGTAAAGATGGAACCAAGAAACATTAAACGAATACATCACATTGAAGTATAATTGATGTTCGGTTATAAGCAAGATTTTCGACTGAGTTAGCGAGTCATTTTTCTAGCGAGCTCGGATCTCGAGACGCCGAAAATTGATAATTTTCAGAAACTATTTTATATGTTATATATGTGAAGGAAGAAACTTAATCAAACTTTATTAAATAATTAAATGTAGATATATATTTTCTAGTTTTCGAGAAACTTATATTTTTCACGTTATAGAATTTCGAGTTTGTAATTCGATTTAAATGTTGGAATAAAAATTTTTATTACATAGTTATAATAGAGAGTACACTCACATAAAATATGAAAGCTTTAGATTTTCTGTTTTTTTGTTGTGAAAAGATATGTATAAACAATTGTTAAATCATGTCCTCAAAGAATTATCAAAATCGTGCTTCGCATGACTAGCTTTCTTATAACCGGAGAAAAATCAGTGTGTTTGAAATTTTAAAACTATTTGTTTTTTTAGATATACATTGTGTATTCTTTTCTGACTCAAAGATTGCGATTCAAATATCATGTAAATTTCTTTTAACATAAAAAAATTCAGAAATTTTATTTCATTTTTCTTCAATCTTCTTTTGGATCAGAAAGGATTAACGAAAAAATGTAAAACGAAATATTTTGGCTACTTTTTATCGAATTTACTTTAGAATATTTTCAAGTCTCTTCGACAGCGAAAAATAATCGCATTGACATATTTTTGTAATCTTAATGCGGATTTCACAAGAGTATACTTTGGCTCCAATATTTATAGAAATATAAATATAAAGATTGGCAGCTATATATTGTTATAATTATCGCGAATAGTAGAGATACAACGAAGAAATCTCGCGATTGTCATCATTCGTTTCATCGGTCTAACTCGCGTTCCAAAGTGTCCACTGCTTTACGAATTTAAATTGTAAGCATGTAACCGTTTTTTTTCTTGAACAAATATATCCGACATTCATATCTTTTTTTTGCCATAATTGTGTTCATAGTGTTACATGATTAAAGATGCGTAGTTTTAAATGAATTGTGTCAAGTACGTTATATCGAATGCAGTAAAGAAATGTATTCACAGCGTTATTAATTAACCGATTAATAAATAGCTCGCGTAACGATTTATTCTAAGCAGCGTGACGCTTTAGGGCGCAATGTCGGAGACTAGTAGAAAGAAACGGCGCTTTAGTTCCTCTTATATCTTGTACAGTCAAAAACTTCCAATTTTTTTTTCCATATTTCTCTATTCTTTCTCCTCTCCCTTTCTCTTGCTACGCTCTCTCATTATTCTTCACGTTTGACATTCGCATGTGTAAAGAGTGAAGCAACGGGAGAGGAAAATCGGAGAAAGAATAGGAATTATATATAGGAGGAAAGAATAAGAAAGGTACGACTGTATATTTGTGAAAAATTTCTATTTGATTACACGAGAAAAAGTAGACAACGATGTTATAGGCCTGGAAATCTCTCTGACTGATCGGCCATGATCTTCCGCTTGTTATGTATGTGTTTTCTATCGATATACATATTTTAAAATAAATATATATATCAATATTCTCTCTTCAATATCTCTTCTATCTATCGTCGCTCCTGTCATCTCTCGCGAATGCGTTATTTGACAACAAATAAAAGATCAATGAAATTAGTTAACTAGATGTTCTATTTTTCTGTTTTTTTTCCTTTGCGATGTAAAGTCGGATCTGACTCGAGCGTTATCTGCAATAACAAAATTAGAGAGTTTCGCCAATCGGGAACCGAAGAAATTATGGCAACTAATTTACTAATGAATCCTGTCAAACTGCGCTTTTACAAGGAGAGATACGAGAGGGAGAACAAATTGACAAATGTGCGAGAAACGTTTACGCCTACTATTCGAACGAAACCATTGACCGGCAAATTTTATGCGAAACATGACATTATCCCATTGTGGGACGTCCGGAAGGATGATATCGAATTGATCAAACGACGGGAAATGACGCCCAAGGATATTTATTCGTTTAGGCCACCGGCGGTAAACATGGAGTAAGTCGACGGGAAGCATGTACGTAGACATGTAAGAAACTTTTCAGTTTCAACGACAGATCATTTGTATTTAGATATGGCTGGTACTCCGCACCGCTGATACCTATCACGAAAGATCCGAGATTGCGCTTCTCCAGGAAACAATCGGATTTTGTAACGCACGAACTCGCACGCCGGAAACTGCAGAGGGGTCCACTGGAGAGGAAATTTGCCGGTGTACCGTTCAAAACATGAATATGTAAAATACTTTATACGATTTAAAATAAAGATAAAGCTTGAATGTGTTCGGCGATTTTCTTCGAAATTTCAGAAAAGGACCATCTCTCGACAATAATACCGATCGTCGTGCTGGCTGAACTTTGAAAGAAAGTTCGATATATTGATTCGAGTCTATGTTGTGTACCGCCATTCCATGGCAACAGATACTCTTTCACAAGATGGCATAGATTTCTAAAGTGTACGCGTGCGTTTTTAAATCAAGACGTTTGATCCGGGAAGCAAAATCCGGCTGCACGAATACACGAGACGGAAAATTCGTACGTCGCTGTAACTCATCATGATTTTGCCGAAGCGAAAAGTGTGATTATTTTCAAGATCCGGCAACGATGCTGTCAACCATATGATCGATGTGTCAAGCTGTCATTGGAGATGGCAGGCAGGGCTTTCCGCGTTAAAGTACAGCTAGACGTACACGCGGTACGTGTCTCCTCGTCGGTTGCCAAATATACACTTGTACGCAATTCTATTTCATATGTATAAAATTATTCATGTCAAAGGGACGTTCTTTTTCCTCCTCTTTCTCAGATAACGTGTCCCGGAGTTTGGTTGTGTCCCAATGGCAAAGTGGCTCTGCGATTCAACGCGCTCGACTTCTGCGCGGAAACACGCAGAATAAGCCCAATTTTCCCGCTGCTATTCCACGACACGTTCACCTTCAGCAAGATCTTCGTTCGAATAGCCTCCTTGGCGGAGCTGCAGCGTACTTTGGAGCGGGAGTTTCTGTATGCGGAACTAATACAGTGGACGACACCGGCACACCGTCGAGGCATTGCCCTGGCCACGTTCGAGATAAGTCTAGCGGATTTACTGTATCCCGCGCCATGCTTCAAGGGTTTACTGGCTGGAGTTGATGTAGATCTATTGATGGAGCCGACCAAATGCTTTCCCGTACGTCTCCCTTTCACATCCGGTGCTCTGTCCTATTATAAGACTTCTCATTTCGCCATTTTTGCATACCACAGGGTATTATAGCGCCCAAAATCGAGGTCTCCACCAAAACGGTTGTCGAGGAAGTGTCGGGCTCCTATGACACAAGTATGAGCAAATGTTATGTCGTCAATCCAAAAATGATTAACTCTAAGGTACTTCATAAACGAAGATCGGCGACACGAACGCATGATATTTATAATTTCTTTTTTTCTCACCATCTTTCATATATCCAATATTTAAGAATTGTCCAGGATTTCTGTAACGTCAGTTTTGTGAATCTATAAATTTCAGCAAACAATGTGCGGGCAGAGAAAAAGGCCGATCAAAGGTATTATTAGGCAACGAAGAGTCTGTCACACTAAGCCGAGATCTCAGAGCTGCCGACCGTACATATTATTATATATATAAGATATTTTTATATTATTAACATTAACAACAATACATAGAAGTTTCCTATTTAATCCTGTAATAGATATCGTCAGAGATCTAGCAGTGTCGGCGATTCTCACCATTGTGATACCACGTGTACCACGAACCATTGCATCGATCAGTGTTATCATTCAGTAAGGAAGAATTCTCCATGTATTCGAAAGCAAACCGAAGCTGCCGTGATATGCGACGATAATATTCATGTTACGGACAATTGTCCAGTTTGTTTAAAGTATAATTGTTACTTTTCTAAATGCTACGACGATTCGGATATAGCCAAGCAATATATTAAGTGTCGATGTCACAGACATTCGTCCAATACCGAAGAATGCTGCTGTATTTACGGACCGTCCGATGCGCGGGAAGAAGCGACGGTGTCATTGTAAGTTGATTAAAAAAGGCTGTATGTGTATGTTTGTGTTTCACGACAATTCTTTTACATTGATATGTCGTTACAGATTACAATCCAAAATCAGAAATCTTCAGAAAGCTAGAGAAAAATTGTGCGCTACTGAAACTATGGAGTAAGTAATAATGAAATTATCATGTCGAAAATAGAACGCTTTGATATATTTAAACTTTGAAAATATTATTTCAGTATTGAGGAATGCGATCCGAGTTGTGAGTATACTCGGGATCACTCCCGAAGTCACGAGTTTTACAAGGATCTAGAAAAATTTTATAAAAGGATGTACAAGCAAGCGAAAATACGAGCGCGGGAGGTCGACGATTGAAATAGAGAAAAATTGTCGCCGTTTAAATCTAAAATTTTTTCTAAAGATTTTTATATGAAATTTGGAAACATAGGTCAATCGAACGTTTTATATACCCGATGTTCAATGAAAGAATTTTCACTGGAAGAAGACTAGTTGATTACTAGTGATTAATTAAAATAATTAATTGACATATGCTATGCGTGCACAAGTGAAATTGTTCAATAATTAACATTACTTCAGAGATACGAGTATAATACATGATGTGTTCTTATCTTTATCAAAATAGCAGTCGCATGAAATAAAAGTGTAAAAATTGATTACACATGTAAACGATGAAATATGTGTGTGTAATGTAGGGATGTGAGGAATTTGGAATATATATATAGAAAATAAGTAAAAACTATTGTTTCTCCTTCACGTTTTGTACACTCGACGTCCGTCTTTGTATGTCGGCGCGTCCGAAACTCGTAAACCACGTAGAGCGACGGATTTCTTCAAGAGTGCCGGCGTTCTAAGATGTAAGCCGCGTCCCTGCGGGGTCCAAGCCTTTAATGAGACGCGTTCGTTTTCTTTACCAGTGATCGCGATCCATCCTGTGACAATTAAGGCTTTCATGAGATTTAGAGTCACAAGGCGCGGATGTGTTTCTGAAGCTTCTTATTTGTTGTAAAAAAAGATTACCCGCGCTGGACAAGACAACATCGGCAACTGATTCATTCTTTCCGATACCAATAACTTCCATCTCCTTGGATCCTAATGCAGGCCAATGTTTCAATCGGTCCGGATCGCTTTCAGGTACGACGAACGCTTTCGTTTCGAGTAACTCGTTGTATATACTATCCGCGTCCACAGTATTGGTTACAGTAATCGGCAATTCCCTGCTCGAGAATATTGTGCACCTACATAATAATATGCAAATCGTTTTCACAATAACTTAATATCTTCAATTTATAGATTACTCTTCGATAATATACGTGAAAGAATACCTAATGAAACTGTCACCTTCCAAATAATCCAATCTGCCGATTCCGCCCAAAAATATCGTCTGATTTGCTTTTAAAATAAATGTTCTAGGCGAGATTATTTTCGTGGGTAAAACTGACAAGAGTTCCGGTGTCGTTAGCAGATCTAAGATCTGATCTGATTGAATGGTGCCGGGAGTGTCGTAACACCAGCGGCTGTACTTATATTCCTCCTTAGTTTCATCAAAACCGAATTGTGGCATATGAGTCCAGTATTTTCCTTCCGAGAACAGATCGTCCTGTACCTTAATATTTGATTTCGATTGAAATGTTCTACCAATGTGACCTAAATTTGGATATTATAACTATTTATTCTTTCGCGTAATATATAATAACGCAAATATTTTCGATCAAATACATGCGATTGCATATCGCGATAATTGCTTGATAATACAAGCGCGATACGTACTTTGTAATGTAGCATACTTTATGTTACGCGTTGTTTTGAACTGATGGTTTCTTAATGTCTCTTCAGCATATTTGTACTGTTGTTCCTGTTTCAATCGCAACGTTCTCAAATAAAGCCTCCATCTTAGGGGATTTAAAATAGGAAACTTCAGCAAATTTAAAGTTGTGCCCGGCCAGGGAGACGTGGTCGCGCGTTGTATAAGATCCACAGCCTGTACTTTGCAGTAATCAGACTGCAGCAACGCATTAAATAGAGAGGATTTACCCACGTTTGTGCATCCAATTACATAAACGTCTCCTAAGAATTAAAAAATATATTTTAAGTATGTATTTTCTCTCTTTTTAGAATCAATTTTTTCGAATCGATATGCTTACCCTTATACTTCCACAGAGTATGTAACTTATTTATTAGTTCTTCTATACCATAGCCAGTTTTTGCAGATATGAGCGCTGTGTGCCTGATTTTCTCCTTCTTAATTCCTGTATTTTCCACAGCCTTTGTCAGGCACTCCTTAATGTGAGTAAAGAAGTGTGATGAGTCTTGAGGTAGTAAGTCAATCTTATTTCCTACCACAAATACTGGAGTCAGAGGATGCAGCACACTATTTATCCCGGGCCATATGCTACACGGAAAATCCGTAAGATCGACCATCAGGATAACGGCACACTTTTTTTTCTTTATTACCTTCAGGAGCTTTGGATACTCGTCTGCCGATACCTTCACCTCCAACGTAGTATTGTAATACTTCATGAAGTGGCATCTCTGACAGATCATGATTCGCAGTTGCTTTTCGCTTTTCTTCAGAAACAGCTCCGAAGGCAAGTAACCCGGCAGAGCGTGATCTTTGCAATGCATCAAGGCCCCACATCCGCCGCAAGGAACGGAACTGATATCGGAGTTGGGATCCGGAGTGCCGTAATTGCTGAGCCATGTATTGTCGAGCAAGGTATCATCATATTCCTCGACATCGACCATCCAATTGAGCGGAACATTGGGCAAATCTTTTTTGTCCAAAGGATCTGTATCTGTTTCTTCTAAATAATCTTTTAGAGTGAGCACTTTTCCTTTGCTGAAATTCAGCTTTTTTTCTTTCAAGTATTTATCATACAGAGCTTTATACTTGTCACTCAATGGTATTGCACATTCGTCAAAATTATTTTCGTTTGAATTGCTCGACGATGTGTTTACGCTACTATATTTATCTGTACTTGCGTACGGCATGTGTACAGATTTAACAGATTTTGTCAGATGTGCTTCTGTATGTTTTTTCTGCAAACTGTCATTGTTCTCATCATTTCTCTTGTCCAAGAGTATACTGTAGACGGGCACGTTTATGAGCCTATGATTTCGCGTCTGTTTCTCTGTGGATTCGATCTTCTTCTTCAGGAGGAAACGCTTCATATAACCCATTCTCACTTTCTGACGATCTAGATAGTCGCAATAAATTAATTTCTCTCGCAGTGCCTCGACTCTGGGGTCGACGAGCGATGCAGCAGCATCCTCCTTCACGCTGTGCTTCGTGGAATAACCGAAAGTCTGAACTAGATACTTGTATTTGTTGCGACAGGTTCTCAAATGGCAGTACGTGTTGCATGTATAGTTTCTCCACGTTGTATGACTCGTGGAAATAATCAATTTAATGTTATTTACAGACAGCATAGTCGAGATATTAAATGTTCTTCAATGTGACATTTATCATAATCTATTTGAAAGGTTGGACTCTGAAAATACAGAAATTGAAAAATAAAATTACTGTTCATGCGATTTGGAAGATAATTATATAGTATAATAATATATCGCGTGATTTCGCAATGTATTAAATAGAACTATTTTTGATCTAACGTACAATTTCATACGTGCACATGAGACGGTCGTGTAAATTAGAATGTAAATAGAGAGAAAAACTTGGGAGCAGCCATTTTGGCTTGTAAAGTAGAGGATTTCTCCATCTATATTTACTTTATAGAATTACATAGTCACTTTTCGACTACCGGTAAAAAATTGTTTTTTGGTGCGAGTCTGTACTACATTCAAAAATCAGAGATGCTGATAATTAGATCCATTTTTTAGAGCCAGCGGAACTACATGGCCAGATTCACTTTTCGCTATGGTAAAACAACCGGTTGGTGCATGTGCGTGCTAGATCCATAATTGTGGATCAAAATTGCGGAGAAATATTATGGATTTATTAATGTTTTATTAGCTGTGCGTGATGTTTTGTCATTCTATATATCCCATTCTATATATTACGGACAGCGATAATAAGTTATTATTGAAGTATTTTTATGTATATGGGCATGTGACATAAAATAAATTTTCTTAAATAAATTTCCTTAATAATTTTTTTCCTAATTTTTAAATATCTAACTTGTAGAAGATATTTACAATAAATTGTTTTTACTTTTTTCTTATTCTTGAAACAAAATTATCAAGCATTTTAAGCAATATCAAATTATAAAGAACAAGTAAAGAACAAGCGAAATGACGTATCGTCAAAGAGTTTTGAAGTCTCTTACATGCGAGGGGCTTATTCCTTTATATAGTATTTCACGAGTATACGTATATGTGTCATATTATTATCATAGAAAATAAAACTTTTATATTTTGCATTTTATCTGTTTGAAAATAATTTTAATGGATTAATGATTTTTTGCGATTAAAATGATACGAGACACGACAAAAACCGGATAATTTTTAGTTAAATATGTAATCAAAATTTTTATTATTAGCTTAATTAAAAATTATCGATAACCCGATAAAATACAAGTAAGAATTTTTCTTAAAGTAAGAATCGAAGCAACAGAAATCTAAATTATAAATTATCGTTTTGTTGCGATTCTTACGAACAATAATTATTTTTCTATCGATACTTAAAATAAAGATATTTTGTCCCATGTTTTATTGTACGACTTTTTGATTATTTAAATATAATTTGAATTGAGAACGCACAATTAATAATTGAATCGCAGGCTCAAGTAATTAACATAACGATAAGCTCTGTGATATATTAATCGTTTATTAAATAATTAATCTATAATTTAAAATATTTGTATAATTTAATATTCCGCTTGTATACATATACGTCATAGTACGTATAATATTTTCAGCTGCGAATTATCAATAACATGGTATTCAGCCTTGGCGGCGTAAACATTACGCGCTATTGTTTACGTGTTACGACTTATCATTCGCACGGCGACACTCGAACAGTAATGTAATAGTGCGAGACGCTCCATCAAATTCCTTTGCTAAACGTAATCGCGACAAGTATCGGGAAATAATTTGATATATTTAATAATTAATTTTCTCTCTTTTACTCTCTAGATAACAATTATTTAAAAATATTTAAAATTAAATATATTTCGTCCGATGTTTTTTCGTTTGATTTTTCGACGATCTAAATATGATTTGGATTGAGAACGCGCAATAAAATAGTCTAATCGCAGATCCGACTAATTAACATAACAATAAGCTCCGTGATATATTAATCGTTTATTAAATAATCGATTTATTATTTAAAATACTTGTATAATTTAATATTCCGCTTGTATATACGTTACAGTAGGGAAAATATTTCGGCAGCAAATTATCAATAACATAATATTCGGCCTTGACGGCGTAAACATTAGCGCGCTATTGTTAACGTGTTATGACTTACGGCCTTATCATTCACACGGCGACACTCGAACAGTAATATAGTAGAGCGTGAGATACTCCGTCAAATTCGAAACGCGATCGCGACAAGTATCGGGAAATGATTTGATATGATAAATTAATATTATAAATTAATAAATATTACGTTGTCGCGGTATCGCGTTTTCGCGTCATCGCGTCTTCGCGTTGGACTTCTATCTCGTTTTTACGATTGTCATAGAGGATCATATTTCGTTGCCGACTAAATGGGATGTCTCTCAGCGTTGCAATCTTTAATATATTAATACCTATTAATATAATTAATTTTATATTAATATCAGTTAATATTAATACTATATTAATATTATATATTATATAAATATTTATGTATTAATAAATTTAACATATTAATGCAGGCGCAATGTTAAAACGCCTCAGTGTCGCGGCTGAGGTGAATGCCGGCCGCGTAGCAACGTATGTTCGTGCATAGTATAGATGCATGTTCGCGCGGTTAATCTTGAACTTCGGTTCGAGAATTGGCTGTTGAGGGCACGATGTAGATTGTAGATTATAAATAAATCCGTTGCCTCAAAATGGATGGGCTACAATATATTAAATTATATAACTTTCAATAGAATTTTTTAAATATAGATTTTTTATATATATTTATTGAAACATATTAAAGTATGAATTAAAGCAAAAATTTCAAAAAAATGTAAAATATTTTTTTAATTGATAAATTTGATTTAATTTGTTTA
>NW_021852254.1:0-657 GCF_003651465.1 Formica exsecta
CGTTCAATACCACGTGTGGCATTCGCCATTGTATCTTGAATATGTTGATCGCAGGCTCCAGTGCCAAATTTCCAAGCAGACAAGTGTTATCGTTGCGCGATCGTATTAAGATCAACTCGTGACGAGCGTTAATCACCACGCGTCTGTAATCCTCGCAAAATCCCAATAACATGTAGAGCGGTACGCAAAAATTAAAGTATCCATTCGCGTCATTGTTATCTGTTAATGCGTACTGCGCATTCCAGCCGACATTCCTCATAATCACGGTTTTATCGGATGATATCGTTACATAGTTCTTGAGTGTGCTAGTTATTCCCACATTTCTGTTACGATCAATCTCCACACCGTCGAGTTCGTATCGGATCTCATCGAACATAAACGCGACGCAATTATTTCCCAGTACCACATTAGATCCTTTAGCTGGTTTGTTTATCTTTAGTTTTCCCTCGATCTATAGAAAACTCTCATACGGCAAGTTATACAGATCCTGTTGTTGTATGGGTATTCGTATCTCGTCGCTATACTCAAACGTCGTGTTTCCAAAGATTGTAAAAATTCAACGTTCGACGCGTTGTTTCTTTTTCTTGGTGCAACCGGATGATTAGATATTAACGAATGTTGACGTTGTTGTCGCTGGCCTCGCGTTATCTCTCGCGT
>NW_021852255.1:0-420 GCF_003651465.1 Formica exsecta
CGTCGCAATGGAGATGTCCTACAAGATCTAGCGCGCGCCCGCCGCAAATGTAACGCGCGCGTCTCACGAGAGCGGAATTTGGCGATTTTTATTCCACCGGTTCGTCCATTTGACCGGGTGTATCCGCGTCCCATAGACAGGAGGTTAGATGGGAAGTTTTTGCGGTTGAAGAATAATTTAATAACCCCTCGATGTACGCGCGGTACGCGTAAGCGTTGTTTGGAGGCGACACGAGCTTTTGATTGAAATACACGTCGATCTGATTGAACATGGAATGAAGTAAATGATTTACGGGGCCTATATAGTGGCCGTGACGGCTGCGCCCGAAGTATGCCCCGTGGAATTGCCCGACGTTTCTACGCGTACGCGAAGACTTAACATGGTGTGCGTGAGATCTAAATATTCTTCTCCGTGACCCGG
>NW_021852255.1:647-759 GCF_003651465.1 Formica exsecta
TTTAGAATATGTTTAAGAAAATATGTCGGATACGGTGCGCTTTCTAGCAGTTTTACGTCGTTTCGCGGATGTCTTAAGGTGCCTTTACATTACATGGTCAAGCGTCAAGCGT
>NW_021852255.1:9843-10007 GCF_003651465.1 Formica exsecta
AAGTTGACCGAGTATTACATTATCTAACGATTCACCCACAACACCGCTGTGAATCGTAAATGTTTTAATTTCGACTCTCGTGAGCGGATATTTGGCCGTAACTTTACTCAACATACTAACATGCGCGAGTAATAATCCGGCGCTTATTTTCGCCCTTCTCACGA
>NW_021852256.1:0-1021 GCF_003651465.1 Formica exsecta
GTAACGAGAACAATCAAGACTTATATTTCTCTCTCTCTCTCTCTCTCACACACACACACACACACTCTCTCCCTCTCTTTCTCTCTCTCTCTCTTTTATACATGATAAAATATATTCCAGATTAGTTATTTCAACAGTCATTTAATTTTCGATACATCCAAATATTTCCTGACAAATGCAATAATATGCAACAGCAAAGTTAAAAATTAATCGAATATTAGTTTTTACGTGACAGAAATTAGAACTATTTCTCAATTGCTCGTAATTCAAATCAATATTTGCAAACAATTATATTTAAGTGAGAAATTTATTTTTTATAGTATCGATAGCTTATTTTCTTTCCACGTGAATATATTAATGGATCTGTATTCTAAACAAAGCTGTCGTGATACGAGAAAAACGCACACCCGTGTGTGCGTGTATAATTTGGGCGACATTCTAAATATACTGACGATACGTATGTCGGTCTGATGAATTCTTTCTGGCAGATATTCAAACTAATCGCCACCTGCGCGAACAATCGGATAGCGACGAGAGACATTGTAGCGTGCAACAGCAACGAAATCTTTTCCCGTCGTCTAGAGTACACCGACATGAATTGCTGTCAAAAAATAAATAAAAATAAGCGTCCGCGCGCTCTCTCCGAACGTTTGGCAAGGAGCCGCCGAATTTCTCTCCCCCTCAGCAACAGCCAGGAATAAACTTTAGAGGTACCGCCGACGACGGTGACTTATCTTATTTCGTGCGTAAGGAATTCAACGTCTCTCAGTAAAAAGAAAAGGACGCGGAACGCAGTTAAATTTTCCTCGCTGCCATTTTCGACAAACTTTTATGTCTCGAGAGATCTTCTCTCTCTTTTCGTTCGTCAATTATATGACCAATTAGCGTGATGGCTTACGAGAAAGTGATAATTATAAAAGAATTGAGTGTACGATTTCTCTTTAAATCGATAATATTCATCTTACAATATTATTCCCCCGGAGACATTATTTTTTAAGATAAGCCTGACACATTTATATAT
>NW_021852257.1:0-729 GCF_003651465.1 Formica exsecta
TTAACCCGATATCTCAAAAATAGCGGAAGTTAGAGGTTGTACAATTTATATGTTAATTTATATATATATAATTTACATATTATAAATATACAGAGTGTCCGGTAAAGATTGTGCCAACACTCGTAGCGTTGTAGAGCAGGGTAGAGCACAGTAAACTGAACAGAAAAGTCCTGTAACATTTTTTTCTATAACGCTTAATAAAGGAGTTATTATTGAGTTAAGTCTGGTCAATATTGCGTACATACATCATACACACATACACACATACACTCATACACACATACATACATACATACATACATACATTTTTTAGGAATATGATTTTTCGACGTTTTGGAACATTCTAAACACATTGGCATAGAAAATTCGAAAAAAAATTTTGTCACGAAAACAAAGCTTCCTCTATAAGGAAGCAAAATTTAAAACAAAAAACTTTATTACTATATCAGAAACATTAATAAATTCTTCTAATTGTTATCATACATCTACTGATTTCCTTGTCTAATATATATTTAACTATAAATATCAAAACAATATAAGATATTATTCTCTTTTTGACTGTTTACGTGTTTTTCTATAAATCGCTTCAAATTATGTAAATAAATCAATTTGTTATTGGCCAACATTTGATTGCGTTTATGGATTTCAATAAGTAAAAAGTCTTTCATATATGTATATATTATTATTTTATATGTAATATATATATATCAATACAGTGACTGACAAAAA
>NW_021852258.1:0-455 GCF_003651465.1 Formica exsecta
GTCAAATTCACCGTTCTTAAACTTTTGAAACCACTCACGACAACTCTCACTTAAGGCAGCCTCACCATATGCTTCTACAAGTACTCGATACGCCTCAGCTGCAGATTTCTTCAAATTGAAGAAGTAAATCAAAAGTTCCCGCAAATGACGCTTATTTGGCTCAAAACTCGACATTTTCGCACACAAAAGAATATATTATACTGATAAAAAATCACTAATATATTAAGGTTATGTTATTGATTAATGTCCAATCTTACGATAAGGACGTTTTTTGACTGATATCCAATCTTACGATAAGGACGTTTTACATCTGACAATTTTAACCATAACTTACTGGTGGCGCCAACTTTTGTCAAACGGCGGAAACTTATTTGTACACCTAATATTATTATCAAAGAAATTAACCATGTAGACGATGAAAAAACATTAAACCAAAAGGAAAATGAAAATACGAA
>NW_021852259.1:0-1105 GCF_003651465.1 Formica exsecta
TTATATATTTTATACATTATTAAGAATTATTTATATTTTATAAAAATATACAGATATATACATGCATATTAACAATTATTTTTATATATAAAACAGTTTCATTAAATAGAGTACTGTCATATTTTATATAATTGATAGTTTAAAATAGTGTTAAAAATTTATTTTTAGATATATATTTTTATTAGAAGATTCTTTCAAGGAATATTGGCTTCAGGCTCCTAAAAATATTGATACAGCTATGGTGCAGAGGGCGCTTTTGTCACTTGCCCAAACTCGCGCATGACCGTGGAGCTTGGCTTCACCAACATCAAAGGTGCCGACACAAAGTTGCGCTACTGTATTATACTGTGATGCCGTCGCTATCACCGATGCCGGTGCCGTCGTCGTGACCGATGCCGGTGCTGTCGTCGTGACCGATGCCGGTGCCGTCGTCGTGGCCGATGCCGGTGCCGTCGTCGTGGCCGATGCCGGTGCCGTCACTATCACCGATGCCGGTGCCGTCATCGTGGCCGACGTCGATGCCGTCACTATCACCGATGCCGGTGCCGTCGTCGTGGCCGATGCCGGTGCCGTCGTCGTGGTCGATATCGGTGCCGTCGCGGCCGGTGTCCCAGACATTGTTTCCTATAAAAAAAATTGCAAAAAATCATGTACTATATATAAATAACACAAACAAAACATGGATAATGCTAGTCGGTTAACGAAAGAGAGATAAAAAAGCAAACGCGATGTGTTGTTAAAGTTTCCATGTTCGAGACACTATTCGCCGTAAAGAAAAGGCCAAATAAAGAAAATAAGTCTCATCGAGGCTCGTTCACTCGCTCGAAAGATAAGGAAATGTGGAATAAGACAAGAAACAAAGAGTGCACATAATGCAATGTATAAGCAAAATATACTGCTTTTAGAAGTTTCCGATTTCGACATAATTTTCTTATATTGATAAAAGATTAAGACGAATAATCCAATTCCTTGAGTAAATCTGAATAAGGCTTATTATTATCGAAAAGTAAATTAACAAAATAGAAATCTCATTCGTTCTCATTTCATCTCAATCGCTTTATTTAATGAGCCATTGACAATATTTAAATAAAAACTATACGTGTAC
>NW_021852260.1:0-485 GCF_003651465.1 Formica exsecta
ATTGTTCGAATAAGTAAAAATCGAACAATTATCTGTCCGATTTGCTAAAAATCAGTTCAATACCCAGTTAGCCAAGTCTGTTCCAACAGATTTTGGCAAGGTCTGCTACAAATTATTGTCAGCAAAAAGGCTACGAATTGGGTACAAATGTTGTTATTACCGATTAAGCTGGCAGATTGACGGCAAAAATTGAGCAAAGGTTGCCGACATAACCCGACAGTAAATTGGCGGCGGAAACCGAGCAAAGCTTGCTGTGACTGACAGACTGGCATCAGATTGTCGGCACGAACTGAGCAAGATCTGGCGTGCACAATCTAATGGCATATTGGCAGCAACAACCAAGCAGAATATGACAAAGTATTACAAAATTCTATTATTTGAAATAGTATAGTTCAGTCGTTTACCGCTAGGCGGCGTGTTATTCATATCTATGTGGTAGTGTTATAGTTAAATCACTAGACTTTCCTTTTTACTAATAAAATATT
>NW_021852261.1:0-464 GCF_003651465.1 Formica exsecta
ATTTGTTTTAATCTGAAATCACATTTTGCAAATTTTTCTGTAAGCGTTATCTTATTTATTTGTAAGAGAGAGAGAGAGAGAGAGAGACTAAACAAATTTCAAGAAAATTTATCAACTTTAAACTTTCTGATACATGTTCCAATTCGCAGAATGGATATGGACATAATAAAATTCAAACGTATGTAACTATGTTATTAACAAATTTGTGTTTTTTACGCAGCGAACCGTTACAATCTGATATTACGGAAAGGCAACCCGAATCTTCGAAAATCAAAAATGTTTGCGAGTCCGAGAAGAAATCGTTGTCTTCTTCTATACCGAGTCAGGATTTGGAGACACCCGTCGAGCAGGATTCATCAAATCGAGAAGAATCTATTAGGTAATATATTCTACGATTGTAATAACTTCAAACGAATAACGCATCTTACGCGATATTAAAATTTAATAATATTATTAAAATTTAT
>NW_021852262.1:0-725 GCF_003651465.1 Formica exsecta
TTACTTGTCCGATTTTCCAAAAATTAGTTTAATATCTGAATTCCTTTGTATGGGAATCGTATCAGAAATTAAACTGAAAAAAATAATTAAAATTTCATTAATCGCATTTTGCACGCTTTATATACGCTCATGACAAGAACTTGAATACGGATATAGAAAGTAAATAGTGCGCCGCATAGCGGTAAGCAAATAAATTATACTATTTCAATAAATTATATAAATGGCTAAAAGCTGCAAATTCTGCTCGGTTTCTGCTGCCAATTTGCCATCAGATTGCGCGCGCGCAGATCTTGCTCGGTTTTTGCAACCAATCTGACGTCAAGTCATGTTAGCAAATCTTGCTCGTTTTCTGCTATCAGATTCTGTGAGCATACTCTGCTTTGTTTTTGGCACCAATCTGTCGATTTAATCTGAAATAACAACTTCTGTACCAAATTTGTATCCTTTTTGCTAACAATAATTGATAGCAGGCACTTGGCATGATTTGCTTTTGACAGACTTGGCTATCTGGGCATATGGAACTAGAACAATAAGCAATTAGTAAAATTTATTAATAATGGAAATAAGGGCAAATGGTTAAATAAATGTTCTATATTCCATAGGCATAATACAGAAATAGATGTGGTACTTAATTATTAGTTGAAATATGGTTTTGAAAAATGACGGGACGTCACAATGTACATTAAGGTGCCTTTACATGGCAGCGTCAAGCGTCGAGCGTTAAG
>NW_021852263.1:0-240 GCF_003651465.1 Formica exsecta
TTTTCAGATGCCGTTGAGTTTATTTAGAAATTAGTTTCTTTTAACCGCAAAAAATATTACAAATGACCAAAAATGCCCCTTTTTTGCCCCTTTTATTTCAATTTACTCAAAATCCTGACGTGCTAGACAAAGTCTGACAACAGCATCGTGTTCAACGCAAAAAAATATTCAGGAAACGTATCGCACTTCGGAGAGAAAGAAAAAGTAATTTTTTGTACCACTGTGTAATTGAATAAAACA
>NW_021852264.1:0-69396 GCF_003651465.1 Formica exsecta
AAAATATGTAATATATAAATATACAGAGTGGCCCACCGGAAACGATACAGACATGTTTTTGGCATTTAACGTATCGTCAATGAATGCCGTTTAATCACTTCACAAATGCTCCAGAATGTGCGACAACAGAATGTTTTGAGCAAAATTTGTATTATGATATGCAAGCTGGTGGGAGATATTTTCAACATTTACTACGCTAACACCTAAGTGCTAATTAAATAAATGCTATCTTTAGAGTGCATTTACTCGGGAAATAATGATCGGAATTAAAAATTAAAATACCATTTATAAAGCTAATTTATCAGACTTTCAAATGGTATGCCTTTAGACACCTCTTGCCACTTAAAATTTTTAGGGTGAAATTAACCCCTCTTTTGGGGTTGAAGTTAGGTGAACAGAAATAGCCAATTAACATGTCCCCCTTGCAAATAAAATTGACTTGTTCGAGCGTTTTTCGAACAAATGAGGTTAAATGCTAAAAGCATGCCTGTTTCGTTTTCGGTGGGCCACCCTGTATATATATATTATTATAAAATATGTTTGGATAGTAATATTCTATGCAGATTATATGTACATTAATAGAAAATGTGGTAAATATTTAGATTAACGTACCCACCTCCAATGACTTTGACCTTGACATATGTTGTCAAGGTCACTGTCCTGAGTAACATCCAAGAAAACATAATAATTATAATAGAATAGACCTCCACGTTTTGAAAATCACAATTTTTCATATGTGTTGTATAAAGATATATCCAAGTATTGGGAGATGTAGATTTTTTATCATTTCCGCTTTTTTATTTAGAGTTCTGAGTAGTAACCCACGAAATAGAAAATAAATTTTTATAATTTTTGCTCAAACTAATATTGCAAGAGATATCGCGACTTTTTGATCATTTTTATCTATTATCATTTATAAAAACTAAATGGCACATTTTATAATATTTTATATAACACACACACATTTTGTAATATTTTAATAATATGCCGTACAGAACTCTCATCGAGATATCCACTTTTAAAAAGGCTTATCAAATCGATACTCGCAAGTATTGTTACCTCTTTTCCGCGATGCTGATTGATTATCTCGACGCTGCGCTGTGCATTACTTTATATCAATAAAAGCCTATCATAACTACTGAGCGACGCATTTGACAGTTCAAATTCAACTTTAAAGTCAAGTGAAATAAAATCTATAGAAATGATTTTGTTTAGAACAATTTTTGGATCAAACTAGAATTTGACGTCTTTTTTACCTTCTTTTGAAAATAAAGTAATTTTTTAATAATTATATCTTAGCTGATAAAACATCTACACTTATATTTCTTCTGATAAATCTAACTTTTGTTGAAGTAAAAGTGGGGTAGGGTTTTCTATTTTATCTTCATTTAGTAAGACCGTGTAACGTCTTGTAATGACTCGAACCTATTTATTGGTTGCAGATAAATGATGCTATGTATAGATTTTCTTAAAGTTTAAGCCACAATTTTTTAAGCTATAATATTACTTAAAGTAAATATAAATATTATATTATAGAGACAAAAGTGTATAAAATGTTTTCAATGACAATTAATAAGTTAGTTAAAAGAATTATGTAATCTACTTAAAATCTTATAAGTAAAATTTTACATCCAAAGATTTAGCATCATTTTTAATATACAGAATATAATATAAAGAATTATATATGTTTTTTCTACATAACAAAATGTTTCTGAAAAAAAAAGTTTTTAAATATTTTCTGTTAAATATATTCTCTATTTTAAAGAAAATATTGTATCTATAAATGCTACATTTGAAAAAGATCAGATAATTTTATGTGAGATGAGATAATGAATTGCATGAAAATATTTTAGCCGCCTTGTAAACGAAATATTTATAATTCATAAGTCTTAACGAGAGCGCCGTAAATAAACACATGAGATCGTGCAAATTGCAAAAAGCGATGTTTTTAGTAGGATCCCAGTTTCGTGTTAATTTATTTAAATTTTTATACGCCTTCGGGATAAAGGTTTGAATCTAATAGAATTTTAAACAAGTCGGATGAGTGTCAATGTATGATTTAAATACGAATAGTGTATTTGCATTAGCATTGCATTTCGATTAACTACGAATCAATTAATTACAAATAATTGTATAATAATTATAGGTTAAGTATATATTGATTGATTAGTTATACTTTAACATTAGTTATAAACTAAGTAATTAAATTTGTTTTTATTATTGTTATCATTGTATTATAATTATTATGATAAATTAATTTTTTCTTATTATAACGCGATCAAGTTAAAAATTATAATTAATTATCACTTTTTCTAATTGTATTAAATTATAGAAAATAAAATAAAGTATGTATATTAGAATTAAAAATAATAGTTAAAAAATACAGCATTTATAATAGAAAAGTTTTTTCGTATGTATTAAAGCTGCAATTGCAGATATTTGCGAATGCCTCTTACATACAAAAAAATAAAGAATATTGGCAACGAGCAAATCAACTACGTTTCGAATTCTGGCGGAAAATCCACGTGAGAATTACCTCGATGACAGGTTGGCACTGTCGTCGAATTGTTGAAATTTGCAACGGGGTCCTTGCAGGCGTCCGAACTTACTGGCGCAATTTGTTGGGTCGCCCCCACTTGGCATATGAATGCAAGCAGACTGCAGTTCTCCAGGATTGCCGAATCACACACTGCAAAGTTGTTTTTGTTTCCCTTAGCTGTTCCTCGCCGCATCCACAGAGGCTACGTGCTCATACAGGATGCATTGTACAGATCTACGGATATGCGAAGAGTTCTAGCCAGTAATATTAGCAAAATGAAGAACAATCAGAAACGTCAAGCAGTTGTTATTAAAAGCTGCTGTGAGACGAAATAACGCTTACAGCGATTCCTTTTGAAAAATTATCTTATTATTTAACAAATACTTAATACAATTCACACACACAATTTGTATGTATATTTTACTGTATATATTTTTTGTACGTATTTTCCAAATAAAATTTTGAATATTACAATTATAAATATATATTATATATCTAACAATATGCATTATTTCATATTTAATGAAAACATTAATTAATGTTTGCATTATGTGAAATGCTTGGACGGAAAAAGCTGCGGATTGACATATCACTAATAAATCTTTAACTATATTATTTTTTTATTAAATATTACTATTTAATCAAGACAGAACGGGGAGATAGCTTTTTAGCTAAAATAGAAAGGTTTCCAAACTCGTCGGCTGAATATTAATGACCTATAATAGTTTTCAAACGAATTTAATTAAACGTTCTCTTGATTTCGCGCTAAAGGCAAAATAAATTTAATTAAACCGATGATTATTGACTATTTAATTGTCTCCTTTTTTAAAATTTAATTTATCTTGCAATAAAATATAAGCACCGGAATCGATATTTATTGGAAGAATATTTTCGATTCCTTAGAAAAACGTGATCTCGAGAGCGGAATTAATTAAAAATTCCGATGTGCGAGGATCAAGGACGAGAGAAGTTGAGTGTCGCTGATCAGCATCACAATGGTGGAAGAAATATGTTTGCGCTATACTGTAAAATATTTGTAGGGATACATATTGATGGAGATATTTTCATCTTTATCGAAGTTTGAAGACGCGCAGACACCTGAATCAACACACCAAATACAGTGCACTTTTCCGCGGAAGCAGCTCGTATTTTGTAAAGCCGCTGTTGATTCTGACAGATTTTCGTCCGAATGAGTCTGTCAAACAAAGCTCGAAACTTTCGGAGAAGATTCTATTTCGGCATCGCAAAACAAAGCCAACTTTCTTCGCTACAATAATAATAAGGCAATCTACCACCCTCGCGCATTTCAGTCGTAATTATGAAATTTACAAGGATAATTGTTTAAAGTTCTAATTAATGAGAATAAATATTAAGGAATAAATTAATATTCAACATGCGTATACTGAGAAAGCTGTATTAATTGTATTATTGCGACAGCAGCGTAAATTTTTAATTGATCTGTGTGACAAATTACTACTGATACTTTATTAATTCATTAATCTCTCTCCCTCTCTCTTAAATCTTTTTTTCATAAAATAATTGATAAACCTTTTTGTCGTTCCTTCAAGAAGAGGCTCAGCAGTATATCACGGATTATGATCTCGGTACTTCCGTAATAAAAGGGATATTCGTCTCCGTGGTCTCGGAGAGAGCCGGATCACAGTTTGGAAATTCTATAGCGATAACTCGATTTAAACTGAGAGTCAACTCCTGCCGTTGAAACATCGTGAACTGCGTCGGACTTGAAATTAATAGTAACTTCTGTGCTCGCGAGCGTATCTGCTTTGACTACATATACGAAGCAAAATCTCGGCGGTAATACAAAGGTAATTTCCATCCAGGACACTTTGACTCCAATCAAGTTTCTGCGCCGAGAGCGAGCTAGCTTTAAATTTCCCCATCTCAGATATCTAACTTTTACCAGGTCACTGAGCGTTTCTTGAAAAGTATTCGATCGTTATTTCATCTTGCATGTCCTTTATATTTACGTGCAAAATTTTGCAGTTTTCTTTCCTACTAATGGACGATTGACACTATACATCTCCGTATCAAATTTAATAATTAGTTATATTAATAACTTTTAGTTTGTTATGTTTTTAATTACAATCATCAAAAACTTTTTACTTTTCCAAAAAAATCTAATTTTTTATTGACTATTTATATGATTTTCTTTCTATGCTGAATGCAATTTTACATTAGCATCGTGTCACAAAGAAGCAATTATGAGATTATCTGACATGTTTCCACCTCTTCAATCTAAAATTACATTTTATTTAAGTCACACATAGAATTATCAAAATTGCAGGTAAATTTCAATTTTGCATCATATTTACATACATAAAGAAAGACGTCCGCGTACGTCCATAAGCTGCCTCGGATGCAAGATCGATGGCCCAATCGCGTATTTTTCCGGCTTGTATTTCCCCGGATTCTAATTCCGGTAACGCCGCCTGACATTTTTCACCTCGATGTTCTCGACTCAATCACATACATATACATATATACATACACACATACATACATGTGAATACCTGCCACGTACATGTTGGACAGCAGTAAATCGGTCGGGCGAGCTCACGGTTTGAGACCGAAATCGCGAGGCGTAGGTAGGATAACGCCGATGATGGTGATCCAAGGAGATTATTGGAATTTTGCCAAGTCCCCTTCAATATGGAGCCCCAATGTCAACCACCCACCTCCATCTTTTCACGTTTATCCGATCGTTCGACACACGATGTATAACTCACACAATGGGCAAAGGAAAAATATGTCAGCCTGGTAAAAAGCACAGGTGATAGGAATACCCGCCTTTGTCGTTGAAGGGCTTTCGTGTCCTCCGCGATGGAATTAAGTTTACATCCCGTATGAAGGAATGTGAACAGAATCTTTTGGGATAAAGCGGGACATCACTTTGACAATGTGTGTAACACGATGACAATTAAATTTCAGAATATGATATTTCAGATAGAATTTATTCCTTAAAATGAGACTCATTCTGTTCTTTGTCGTCTTTGAGTTGTTTTTCTTCTGTAGAAAAATATTGTAATGCATGCTATACGCTACAAGCGAAAATAATATTCCTTTGACGAACGGTATCTTCGGTGTTTTGAGAAACGTCTCGTCGCTACCGACCCTTAAAACGCCTATAAAGATTAACGACGAGAGAACTAAGAGAAGAAAGAGATCTCAATCTGCTTTGGGAACGAAGCAGCACAGATTGATCTGACAATTTCTGGGGCACGTCCATTCGAAGTGGCCGCCCTATAACGATCCGTCGCATGGATTAAGAGAGGAATTTAATTCTTGACAAACAACCCGCCAAACTTCCCCGAGTCCCTTTTTCCTACGTTCCCGGCGCCGGCGTCTTTCCACCCATCTCAAACTTTTTTCTTATACGCCGGGAGGAAGATTGGCATTCAAAGTCCAAAATGATAAATGAGCTACTCCGAATCGAAACGAACCACTTTATTACGCCTGTTTTACACGGTCCAGAATATCTTGTTGTTAGATTCCCGGAGTTTAGAACCGAGCTCGTCTCTCTGTCTCTTTGCTTCTCTTTCCTTCTATCGTAACCTTAATTTATCAATACGTCCGCGCGCTATCGAAAGCCGGATATTTCGTACCGGTGGTTTAAAGGGATCGCGGTACGATGGTTAATGTGCCGCATACAATGCCACCGATCCATTGTTTTAGCTAAGGAACATCCATTGCCTCGCTCCCGGTGCTTTTCACGGAGCTAGCTTAGTCTATGCCATAAAATGGAGAGTCTAGGTTCATGAGCGACTTTAAATTAAATTCACGTGAGGGCTGCTCCGTACATACCCTATCTACTAGCCGTATTCCCGATATCATTGTAATACCAACCGTTTATTCAAGAAAAGTTACATTTCCACGAAAAATACACACACACGAGAACCGTGTAACAAATTTTGATTAAATAAAATAAAATTGATAAGATTTTAATAAATATTCGAAGGCAAAATTTCCACATTTAAAATAAAAGATTTATATATTACATTACAATATATTTTATGTATAAGATGTTCAGAGAGAGAGAGAGGAACTATATTGCATATTTTTCAAATTTTATTCTACATTATCTTCTCGCAGCTAAAAGTTTTCCGATAATCGTTATTTAATCGTTATATAACATTCAGAAAACACAAAGTTTTGGTTGAAATATTAATTATGTAAAATATCTATCATGTCATGAATTTCACGAAGAATATTGATATAACACAAGAAATGTTCTCTTATTGGAGAAATAGATTAGGACAATTAATGATCTCTATGTAACACTCGCATTTATTCTTATTTTCGACGTTTGTCAACATCGCCGTAAATTAGCCAATTTTTCAACGAGATAATTCGAGCAGTAATAATATGAATAATTATTTCGCGTTATATTTATAATAGGATTTACTATTCAGAGAGATTTTACTGTGATCTCAAAAAATGAAGCAATTAATTTTAGAAGACAATTATTTGATCTTATTAACGACTCACGAACGCTGAACAATTCAAATAAAATTTTCCCTTATGTTTCAGAGACAGAGAAACAAAAAAACTAGATTTTAATGTGTGATGAATAAAATTTTAAATATATAATATTTATAGGAGGCAATATAATATTTCTTCTATAATACTCTTTTAAAATAAAATCATTTAAATAATATTTTTATATCTCTTTAAGAGTCAAGGTAAAACTTAGATTTCTTTAATTTTAAATGATTTCGTGTGTGCACACATATATAAAGCAATTTCTTAATATCTTTATATATGATATATATCATCTAACAGTATCCTAGCTATGGTCGATCTGAAATTATTCTCGGGATGATTTAAGAGACGGATTATCGATCCGTCTCTTGAAGCAGATTTTGGCGGCGTACGACGAGCATGCGCAGCAGCACGATCGATTTCTCAATCGATAACTCTCAGGTGCGTTCAACTTCTTTCGATTCCCGCCATATTCCTTGCGCGGCTTTTTCCAACTGGTGTCTTTGCGGTTACTGTATCGGTGATTCGTACGCGCGCAAGATCGGTCCTGATTCTTGCAGAATCCACCCCGCCCGGCGCGCGGACCACTTTTCCCCAGATGCGCCTCTCTCTCTCTCTCTCTCTCTCCCTCTCACGCGGGCTCTTCTCGCCGCGACCGGTGGCGCGCACCCGGTGGCGCCATCGAACGAGCGAGATATCCCGGCGCGTCGCACCCCGTTGCGACAACTACCTCGACGGTGCCCGCCTTCAGTCGTGGGTGCAGTGCGTGCGAGTGTGCAGCGGTCCCGAGAGCTGCTGCGAGAGACCGGCGTGGCTTGAAGTGCGCGCAAAGTTAGGGCCAGTGTTAACCCCGTCGTCGACGTCGACGTCGCGGGCATCGCTCGGGATTCCGCTCACGATCCTCGGGATCATCGGGCAGGGGTTTGTTCCAGGCGCCTCTGGAACGCTGCGCGGTTTCCGGTTGGCGTGATGCACATCTCTTCGAGGGATCTGCCGCGGATCTCCTCGCGTTCGCCACGCATTTGAGAAGAAACGGACGACGCGAATTTACGGAGGTTTGTATATACGGTTTGTGTTGTTCTCGCGATAATCTCTTTGCGTAATCGTAATACATGCAAATTTGGCATCAACCATAAAAATAATAAAAAGTAAATGTTTTCAGAATTGGTTGGGCAAATCTAGGTTTTTTGAATTTTAATGTAATTCCATAAAACCAACTGTACATAATATACTATATAATGTGTGTTATAATACTTGTCGTAATAATTGCAAAAAAATAAAACTTTTAAATGTTAATTTTTAACATGCGCTAATATGCATATATATTTTTGGCGCGTGAATTGAAATTTCCGTAATGGCGAAGGACGATTATTCCTTGAACGTGTTTCAAGAATGTTGTGAGATAAAATTAAATACTAATCGTGCAAAAACGTAATAATCGTAGAAAACCAGAGTTTCCAAATAGAGATTAGTACTCGGATCCGGGCGAATAACGCTTCAAACGCGCGTAAGATATAATCGCAAGTAATTAGAGCAAAGTTGCGAGAATGGTTCGCGCTTGCTTTCGGCAGCTGCCGCGCTAATCTCAATTCGCATAAACTTTAATCGCGGAAAGCAAGAGCGTGCAAGGTAATAGCGAGGAAGAGATTCGCCAACGATTCGCGATTTGACGCGGGACGTTTCCACGGGGGCGACGGCGACGCGTCGCGAGGTTGTCTCTAATCGCGAGGTGCGGTCGATTATCGAATGCATTTCGATGCACGAACACACGATGTGACGCGCGTCGTGTTCTTTTTACGATTTTTACTATTATTCCGCATCTCTCGCAACGACGGATTCAATATCCTGCGCCGTGCAAAATCCTTTCCATTGTGTCCGCGCGCCCTGAAACTTTCGCCCGGTATTCCAATTGGAATTGCGCCGCGATTTTTATCCAAGTTTAATAAACGCTCCAATTCTGAATATCATTCACAAAGAATTTTCAATATCCCTACGGAATTCTTTCGACTGTGCCATCACTTCGTATCGAAGATGAATAATTTAGTTTATAAAATTCTTTTGTCTCTTTTATTACTACAACAATATAGTTGTATTGTTTATTTGAAAATAAAGTAATAATTCATAATAATTATTTTAATAAATATGTGTTGTGTTTTTTAACTTTATTACATAATTTATAATAATTGTTTTAAATAGATTTGTAATGACATTTATAAATTCTCATCAGCGCAGTCATTTTTTATAGATACTCTTCCGGAAGGAGAAAGGTATCATTTATTATCTCGATTCGCAAATATACTTCGTGTTTAATGGTAATTGGAACAACGGATTATCAAAAGTCCCGAGAGCTTTGACGAGTAGATTCACGTTCGACAGATTCTCGTTTAAATATTCATCGTCGGAGCAAAGTACATTCTGGGTCTTTTCAATTATGCGTCCCAATCGAATGCCCCAATACGCGATATCGTGAAATCCTTTTCGGTCGAAAGAGCTAATGGATTGTCAAGAATAGAAACTTCACGTGACTTTGCGATCATTGCCTCGGTCGTCCGATGCGGACACACAATCGAATGTTTTCAATTCTATTTTCCGCGGACCGTGTTTCGTTCTCTCTGCCAAAACTGAAATAGTTTCGGAGATAGACGTTGTCGAAAACAACGTGCCATTTCCACACGATAACCTTTTAATCCGCGATCCACACATCGTGCGGAATACATATCGCTGTCGACCACCGACGTCGTATCATAATTATTGAATGTTAAGGGGAAAAACAGCGCGCCTGTGCACGTGAGAGATCGATAGTTATTATTGCTAACAAGGCAGCATAATTTAAATGTTCTATAAACTCTCTAATCTTAATAATAATTTAAAATTTTGATCAGACTAATTATTATATGTATTAAAACTAATACATAAAGGCACTAAACGCACGCATCGATCGTTCCATCATGTTGTTTTAATTTCGATTTTAATTTGCTTGGTATAGAATCGTTAATCTTACAGTATCCTGATATGGATTGCCAACCGAGTTCATTGTCTCCATTTCCATCGAATTCGCCCGCGCACTAGAAACGATCCTTATTCGGAGGCACTCGAGCGATCACAAAGAGCGCTATAAAGTAATTTAGTTTTCCAATAGAAAAATAGAAAGGAAGCAGTGTAAAACGAGGACGAAGCAGATTTTAAACTATGCTGAGCCGTGGAGATGTTTTAAATCTTTTTGGATTGTACAAATCTTTTTTACGAATGTCTTGTATTTAAAAATTTTGCCTTTTATGTGTATTTATTGCAAATAAATACATATATTATACTTATTTTTGCGACATATTTGCTACATATTTATATAATTCATATATTTGCAATTTCTTAATTTGGATTATAAATAAGGCATATAAAACGTCCAAATGCAATAGAGTCACAGAGAAAAGTTAAAAAAATTAATGTAGAGTATGGATAAAACAAAACTTGTGACACTGTGTTTGACGACACTCGATATTAATATTTATTTTTCGGATATATAATATTTCAAGTATATAAAGCATCGCTCGATATATATATTTTTTTATTTTTTTATTTATCTCTGTCTCAAAGATCCTTGAGTGACTTGCTTAAAAAATTTCCAGGTGTTAAGCGGTTTACTAAGCCCGTACTTACCACTGAGCCCATGCAAGGTAGAATCCTCTCTGATAATTATGAAACAATAAGTTAAAAAAATATTTTCATATATACAGCGGCGACAATGACAAAATGCCTCATTTTGAATCTACATTTAATGATTCTGGATGCAAAATATTAGCTGCGTTTAATCTTCATTTTCTCTTGTTTTCTACAAGAATTAATACATTCGCGAATACACATATTAATATATTATCTTAATCAAATATATTCTTATTTCAGAAATAGAAAATGTAAAAATCAGAATTGTACAAATATTGAAAGCAATGCTAAAGTTATACCATAAAAACAATTGGAGTTATTAAATTGAAATTGTTGATTTCAATGTGTGTTAAATAGTACCGAATTTAATATTGAATATATGTTCTTGGTACTTATGCCAACTTTGTCTGGGTCTAAGATAGATTTCAGGTTGATGATAACATCGTGAGATCGGCTCTCCTCGGTCTGCTAATCCGAAATAATATACCGTTGACCCAGTTAACGGGGCGCAACAGCAATTAGATATTCGCGCGGCGGCAGACGAAGTGGGACCAGGGCGCTGATCGATCCTTCCTCGTCGCCGGGGATATGTAGATACTCGCGTAAATTCCCGCCGTTCATATTCGCATCATCGTGATACATCAGCCGCGTACATCGAAATCGAGGTAAATTATACGAAATCATTCACTTGAGGGGGAGAGAAATCTGCCTGATTACAGCGTGACTCGAAACCTCGATATAATGATTCGATAATGTAATCTCATATTTATCGATGTTATAGGTAAAGTATAATACTATTTAACAGTTTGGAAAAGTGATAAACAGACTTTGGGGATTCGTGAGTAACTTTCTTTTTTCTTTTTCTAATTACACTTTTTTAATATATTTTCTTTTCCATTTGGAAATAATCCACGTATGTTTCGTGTAACATATATTAGTTATCAAATGTCTTTAAAGATATATATTTTTTTCATATCTTTCTATATATATTATATAATAATTTTATTATCGTATTAAGATACACTTGGCATCAATGAAACTGTTTATTCGAATTGAATTATATGCTCATATATATATTTCATTAAAAATAAATTAAAAAGATCTTCATAGTTTAAATAAGCTATATTTGGATCACCTATTGTAAAATATTAATTATACAGAAATGACATCTCGACTCAAAAGTTGCTTTCTTCAAATAGAAAAAGTTTCGCAGAAAGTACAAAAGCTTTTAAAGTATTGTTTCATTAGTGGTTCTACTTCTCGACTAAAACAGCTTTGTTGCATAGTAGGATCAGGTAGACGCATTTAAACTCGTACACATTTTTCTATCTCAGAATATATTAAAGTTTTGAAATATCATTGCGATGTAAAAAAATAAAAAAAAAATAATAATAATTTAAATTTCTCTTGCTTTCCTTTTTTCACTGGTTTTCGTATAATAATAAATTAATAATCACGAATATGTTCTCATCTGAATTGTCATCCGTAACAAATGTATTATTCATTATATTCGGATTATATTTTGCGGTAATGCAAGAAGCACATGCAAATTACTATGTTAAACAAATTATTGATTTATATATTGCACGTTAATATATTAAATTATATTATATTCGTGTATTATAATCGGAGACCTTTTAGAATTTGTTTCGAATTTAAAAAAATACGTAAGCTTAAAGTTTATCGTATTAAAAACATGTTATTGAAGAGACGTCAACAGTGATTGATCTGGAAATGATACTAAAATTAATATCTCGCGATATTTAATAGGTGAAAAAAAAAGCTTGAACTTGTATCGCTTATATCGTAGTTACATTTTCCGCAATGCGGAAATCTCAGGCATTCTCGAGTCTGCTTGACCGAAGCATCAATGCCCAAATATCAATTTCCCATTTGCGTGAATATCGACGATATAACGCTGCTATCAGTACCCGGATTCACGAAGGGCGAGGCAAAATCCTCGCGGATAATCCTAATGGTCGAAACGATGCAACGTTTTATCCGCTAATCCCACACTGGACGTCTACGACGATCGAATCAGATTGATGTCGTATACAATTTGGGATTTATATCTAGTCATGAAGGGGATTTTTATATTTGATCGCGAGTGAGAGGGAGGGGAAGCTTGGAGGGATGTGTGTGCGTTTAAAATAGGATTTTTAAACAAGTCAACAAAAATTGAATCAACTGAAATAAAAAATGATTTGAGATTTTCTTATTTATATATATGTATTTGTACATTTTGATTATATAAATAATAGAGATATTATTAAGTTAAACAATATCTCTTATATTTTCTCTTTTATTAGTAAAACCTGAGATTCTTAACATATTGCAATCTTTCCTTACTTCAATGCATTTGACATTATTTTAAAGTCTATAAAATATTATTATTTATATTAAATTATTATATACTTTTATATAATTATTATATATTATTTTAAATATTTATAGGAAAATAAATAAATAAAGGAAAATAATTTGCTTCAGTCAAAATATTACGATTGAAGGCGCGTGAAATATCAAGACAAAGTTTTTTTCAAATTTTTAAAACTTTCAAACGTAGACAGTTACACAATTCAGTATATATTGTGTATCATTAAAATGGAAAATCCAATCATACCCTTCAGCAATACCGTGTATTTACTACACGATATGGTCGTAAAACGCTAAAAGTCGTGATGTGCTGCTGGGTTCGCCGTAATTGTCGCAATTTTCTCTTGTGTAACGTTCTCCTCGTTTATGTAGTAACGAAAAAAGGGAATAAAAAGCCATTTTGTACGTATATAAAATTGATCGGCTAACTTGCTTAATCATAGCATTCGCGGTGGTAATTGTTGCGATGTAGATCGCGTAATAACGCGATTGGACCATTCTATTGGTTTGACTCCGTTAAATTCTGGTTGGAATGCCACTGCGCAAACACCTCGCGATTTGCGAAACATGCGATCAATCCGTTCCGTGACGGGGTACGATTTGCGGCCGCGAATTAGCGGCTTAATGCGCGTCGAAAATCAACGCCCAGACTATGCCAAGTGTCGGCTTGCCGTTAATCGGCCCGATTCCACGTGAGCACTTTAACATCGTTACGTATCACGAGATCGTTTGCCCTCATTTGTTTCCGATTTACTATTCGTATCGCAATAGTTTACGTTCAGAATTATGATTACGATAACATTTCCGTTTACATATCACATATATAAACTTTATTGTAATATTCATCACGAGAAAGATAAAGAGAGGCTCACAGAAAAACATTTTGCAGCTTTTGTTTAAAAGAAAAATAAGAAAATCAAAGATTCAAACAAATTCAAAATTTTCAGAAATAGCAGAGAACGTATGATTTTTATACCGGGCGATATTATTTTTGTATTCAACACGGCGAAATTTTTTGTGTGAGGGAGAGAAGCGGAGAAGAGAGAGAACTCGTGAACTCGTTACTTGTATCCATAAATCCGCCTGCGGACCAAGTTGTATCGTTCCCAGTCCATGGTGTGCTATATGGCGGGAATTGCACGTACCGTAACGAAGTGTAGTCTGGCAAGGTAGTAATACAGCAACCCAACATAGAGTTTCGTTCGCGCGTGTTAGTATACATGGCATACTAGAATTTATGCATTCTCTTCTGGCTAATTTCGGGGCGATTGCGTAGATATGTTTCAGCAAAAATTTGAGGAAAGGTCATCTTTTCTCAATTTTTTAATTAAATCTCGAGTGAAAATTTTCCTAAATAATTGTTATCTCTCTTTTTTTTTTAATTGAAATTCAATACAGGAATTAATTAGCAATCTAATTAAAAATACGAATCTAGGAATTTCATTACGAACGTTAATTAATCTATAAGATTAAAAGTTAATAATAGAATTGTATAAATTAATTAAACTGCATTTTATCTTAACACGAAACTCGGACATTAAATAATAAAGTAAATAAGAGAGGTTCCCAAGCGGTATTCCTTTGCGGGAATTGCGAGGAAGAGAAACAGCTACTAATTTCCATCTTCTCATTACTTATTGTTAGATACGTGGTTCGTGCGGCCAAGAGAAGGCACAAAGGGGCCAGGCGCGTCTTTTATAGTGGAGGATTCGGAGGATCATGATGTCCCCCATAATCGGGGAAACGCTACGCGTATGGTTCCTCTCGGCGCTGGTTGTTCACGGAGCTGTCGCCGGGAATCCGGACGCGAAGCGCCTTTACGACGATCTGCTATCCAATTATAACAAGCTCGTACGCCCTGTGGTGAACACTTCGGATGTGCTGCGCGTGTGCATCAAGCTTAAGCTCTCGCAACTCATCGATGTGGTAAGTGAATAAAATTTATTTGGAAAATTTTCAAAAATTCCGCAGAATTGCTCGGTCGTTTTTATGTTGATTTACTCTGTGAGAGAAGATAATCCGATATTTGATTAATATATTTAAATAAATTACCAATGAGATATTATATAAATTCAATATTGCAATGCTATCTATATATATCCTAAATGATTATAGAGAGAGTTGAGACGGTAATTTGCAGCTATCTATCGCCAATCAAAATCTTTCTATGGTTTGAAACGAGTCATCCACGATATATTGCTATAATGATATTTCAAAGGATTTTCATTAATATTAATATTAACGCGTAAAATATTTCGTATAAGAGTTGGCTGTAAATAATAATATAATCTGAGAAAAAAGATAATTCTTTATAAAAAACTGATTGTGAATCATAATTTTGAACGTTTTTCTATAAATTTTTTTTTCTCAAGAATTCCACTCTTTCATTTATTTTTGCCATATATGGCGTAACTTATTTTTTTCAATTATTTAATTTTCGCCAAGTTCGGTATAACTTATTTTTTTGATCGTAAATGAAGAAATCTATCTGTAAAATTTTCTTCCTTCCACTTATCGAGAATCACCGAATATCAGTTATCTGTTCCTAAGGGGGTACTTGTAGAAAATGTTTTCAAACTTTGCTAATATTACAAACTCTCTAAGACGATGATTAAACTTGCGTAAGTATAATATTAAAGGGCGCGTTATGGATATTATAAAATCAATAGCTTGTAAAGTCTACGGGCATTCTAATATGGCCAATTTGCGATTTAGGTTAAGATTGTAGTAAGATTTCCTCCGAAAATTACCGTAGAAATTGTCGCAAAGGAAAATGGCACGAAACTTAAGTAATTGGAATAATTACTTGGTCAAACTTTGACGGAATTTTAGTCAGTGTTGCCAGATTGTGCTTATTAAAGTTAGATTATGAAAGCATAAAAAAATTTTACTAGAAATATATTGGCTCCTTTTTATTTATCAGACGTAATATTTCCTCGAAAAGGTTCTTAAAAGCGCCATTTAATTCTATTAGAAGCGATACTATCATGTGATAATAATTAATTTGTAGTATTAATGAATCTACAGAGATATTTGTGATATTCAGGACTTTCTGCAGGCAGACGGAATATAACACTTGATGGCTTAAGGGATTATAACAAAGCATGTGAAATTAGCAAATATGCAGCGTAGCTTTGGATTAATACGTCTACATTTTTAATTAAGATGATAAATGCATGCGATAAACGGAGAGTAAGGAATTCTTATCTTTCTGTTCATTAACTCTGTCAAAAGCTCGTGTGTTTAATTCTTGCATCTGCCTAGCAACCAAGCACTTATGGCCGACAAATTATGCATAAATTAATGAAGAAAGTCATTAAGTCGCTTCTCGTTGAAACCCATTAAAACTCGTCGCCGATCTAGCATTGGTATTTAACTATTGCAAATTTTACTTATTAAGTTATATTTAGAATTCATTATATAAAAAAATAACGTATCTTTTCCGATAGAAAATTATATTTTACAGATGCAGATATTTTAATTTAACTAAACAGCCTTTTCATGACGCGTTTTTTGATAAAATATTATATTTGACGGATAAAAAAGAGCAAATATTTTTATTAACAATTTCTGGCATTTTTGTCTCACTTTCTCTTTAAAAAGCTGTTTTACGCGAAGCGTATAATAATCTTTTCTTCCAATTCAGTCATTTAGACGTGGAAATTCGATATGAAGTGTGATATTGCGAGATTTTTTCGCGTGGCATATGAGTAGTCACAGACCGACAAGTGTCGGACGATAAAACATCGCGCGGGACAACTGGAAATTTTCGTGGACGAGTCTAGCAGCAATAAAATTTATGAATATAGAGTCCACCAGTAATATACCCGACATAACACCGCACATTTCGGACTATGGAGAATAATATCGCGATTCAGTCTTTCGTATAAGAGCCAGAGTCATTCTTTGAAATTCCCGACCGCGATTAACATTCTCGGGAATGACCAAATACAGAATGCATACCGTTGTGGCCGGACATTTAGTATTATTATTTGACCGACAAAAATTCCAACAATATTTGAACCGTTAAAAAATTTTTATGCGCTTAGACTTCATGCGTCCACATATATTGTAATTTAATAGCGTGTGTTATAGGTAAAGATATATCAATTAATTTTTGAAAGTATGAAAGAAAGATTTTTAATGATAGTTTGCCTTTAATTTAAATAATAAATCCGGTCCTAGATATTTTTTACGTTAATTTTGATAGTAGTACAGAATATATATTTCTGTATTACATATTCAGACATTGTATATTTTTAATAGAAACAGTCAAATTATGGCTTGATGAAAAGTTGATTAAAACCATAGCAATCAGCGTAATAGCAGGAGCAGACAATTTGCTTCAGAGCGATGATAAGAGGTCGCTTGTTCGGCGAGAAATCTCGCCAGGAATTTATTCCAATGTAAAATCCAAATTACTTAAATCTCCACGGTCGATTTGCGTGACCTCGCGTAAATCTTCGCCCTCTTCCCGGAAGTGCAATTTTAGCGATACGCAAATGTGATTCTCGGAAAGGAATATTCCCGCGTCTCGCTTTTACGATCTGAGGTATGGAAAGCCACGTTATCTCAACCTAATGCCGGAACTCGATAAATCCACGCGCCAAGCTCTTCTCGGCTGACTTATCCGCACGACGAATAGATCCGGTAATTATGCACGCGTGTCACAGAAATTTCCACACAAATCATTCGGCCGTAGTTATATTTCCTGACCCGGAGAATCCGTACAGAGTGCGTAATTACGTAGTAATTTACGTGACCGCTAGCATTGTAAAAATGCGAGGCTTTCATGCTGTCGGCTGCGCGCGAAAACTGCGATGCGCGGCTTCTCTCGCGAGATTAAATTTTATAGAGGTTGCGCGGAACGCGCGTCTCATGTTAACGAAATTTTGCACACGTCACGTTGGAATTTAACCAACTCTATGTATTTGACATATTATAACTTGTAAATTGCAATATCCGACGCAAGTATCGGAAATCGCTTAAGCGATCCCCAAACTTGGAGCTCATTAGTTCTCTGTCCTTTTCAGAGCACGATTGTACGTCACGAAATATTTTTCTCTTTAATTATCGTTCTTTATAAGAAACAAGATATGAAGTAGAAATTAATGTTCACTTGAGAATGAACAGTTGATGTGAAGACTTGGTAATTGCTCCAAGAAGTATGTGACAGTGACAGATTATCGAACGTTGATAGTTCGTCTCTGCTTGTTTAAACAATCTGTCATTAATCTGGCAATGTGGACAATCAGTGTACACTAATAATAAAAAGAATATTGTTTTCTCAAGAAATTCAATTCGCCGTCCTTCTTGCCGAAAGGCAAGTAATGTAATGGCGGCCATCATCGTGAGGGCAACTTCGTGTACGGCATCGAATCGATACTTGGCCATACCTCGCGAGTCGCTGATGGATGCTTTCGCGCCACATTCGATCAGCGCCGCGGTTTCTTGCGTGATCAAAGCGCGATCACGCGAGTTCTCATTTTCCCGGGGATAGCCCGAGCTTTACGTGCGCCAAAGGCGCTTGGCCAATTTTCTCCGGGATTGCGGGCCTGCAATATCGCTAGCGAGGAAGGCTGTTGAAAGTTAACGAAAGATGAAAAAACGACGGCGGTTAAAAAGAAAAGAAAAATAAGCGCGGACGTCATTGCATCTGATTTTATCGGGCTTAAGAGGTATATCCATCAACACTGCCAGATCCACGAGCATTCCTGGCCAACATCTCGAAAATTCCTCGTGCTTTTATAGAGCCTCGTGAAAGTTTCATTCTGCGTCAGTCGCGTCTTCTCGCCGGGGGAGGAATTCTTCCATTTGTATCAAATGAAGCGGCGAGCGAGTGAAAGAGATGCATCGCATTCCTACAGATTCCTATTCTTCCTCGTGGATAATTTATCCTTTTTCGTCTGTTTATATAGTTTTATAACGAATTTGTGTCGCAAGAGAATTTTAATCTTAGATAAATCCGTGTAAAAAGAAAAAATCTATTTGTAATTTAGATTATATTATTTTAATTATCAACTTCTTATCTTCAAAATCAAGACGCATAAAGACAAAGTAGGATAATATATACAAGTAAGTATAAAAGGAAGCAATTTTTTATAATGATTTTTTAGAATTACGGAATATCCTTAGTTTTCTCGAACAATTGTCATTTGTTCGTCGTTTAAATGCTTTAAGAAGAAATGCTAAAAGAAGGTAAATAAGCCAGCCGTAAATAAGAATTTTTTATTTATGGATACACTATAGTGCGCGGCAGTTATCTGCGCGACGTGTCTCTCGCTTGTGCAATATTTGTCTTTGAAGTCACTACGGTAAGATGTAATAAGACAGAAGGTTTGCTCTCTCATGCATACCATTCTGATATTCCTGGAGCTGTCATTTGATATTAAAAATGCTTTTAAGGACTGATGCAAGTTGTCTCCCTAAAGTTTAGTAAGTTTTCGCGTCAGTTTTTTCGTCAATGCTCAATTGTAGTAAATAACAGAATTTAAAAAACGTATTCAAAATAAAATTTTGCACTACTCTTTCTATTCTTTTTTTTTTCTTCATTTTCTCTTTATTACTAATTTTCAATATTATAAATATTTAATATTTGAATATATTAAAAATTAAAACAAAAATTGAATCAACGAATTATTAAAAGTATTAAATATAATGAATATAAAATGATGTTCATAATTTTGCTCGTTCATATTTTAATATTAAAACTTGGTAATAAATGAGACAAGGGCTCTTCCAATATTCCAAAATTTAATAAATCAAATATTTCTAATTTATTTAGACTCCTAGCGTTCTCTCTCTTTCTCTCTTTCTCTTTCTCTCTGGAAATCTAATAATTCAAAGATATAATTATACAAAAATTTAATACGTCGAACAAACTTGAAGTTTAATAATAATTAATTATTTGTGTTTATATTTAATAATTTAATAATTATCTTTACACATACGCACACACACATTAAATACTTAAGCTAAAATGTATTAAAGCATGGTATAAAAATTGAAGCTTTTATTTATGCTACGGAACTTGTCATGAAATCATTATTACGATAATATACGTACATTTTTTCTTTGTAATTATATATCTTTAATTAATCTTCCAATTATATCACATAGAGAATAAAAGAGTAACAAAGGCTTGTCTTTTAATAAGAATTAATGAAGCTTTATCTTCAATTAAATGTGAAAAGAATTAAAGAGAAAATTCCTACAATCGACGAATTAAAGGATCTAATTATGAGATATAGTAAAAAAATTCATAATTCATGTTAGATATTACTGTATATTTAAAATACATTTTGAAGCTCACTCTTTCATTTCGATATCAAAATGTTCAATTAAATTTCTTGATAAATTTCAATAAATTTTCGGGACAGCTCATATCGCGAGAACACGCCCGTCGGAGTAACGCGAGACTGCGAATAGAGGGAAGTAGCAGAAATCTTCGGATTTCACATATAGCAGCGAACGCGTACGCCCGTCGGAGTAACGCGAGACTGCGAAGCACGCGAATAGAGGGAAGTAGCAGAAATCTTCGGATTTCACATATAGCAGCGAACGCGATAGTGCATATATGGGGTGGTAGGATACCGCCCATGTACGTTACTATTTACGACCTCGGCTTAGATACTGCTCTGCCTCCATTGTCGAGACGATCTATCATAAGCAGTGCACTTTGCGCGCCGCAATGTACGGTGAAGGCATTATACCGGCACGAGCAAACGCGACGCGGAGTTCTCGAGAATTGCCGATTGGATTCCATTAGAGTTCATTAAAGCTTATTACGAAGGCCCTCATCTGAGCAAGGCGATCCATCCACTTCGAGAAGCGGAGATAATTGTCCCGGAAATTTCAATGTTAAAATCGCCGGCCTCTCGTCAAGAATATCGAGTTTAAATTTTTCGCTTCAGAGAAATTAAGCACTCTCTTAAATTGAATAAATTAACGACGCAAAATTTTACCGAAGATGAATGAAATATATTCACGGTAAAAATATTCCTACTTTGCTCCTTCGTCTTATGGTAATAATATTGATTCCATGAAGAAAAAAGTATCGCATGATCTCATTGCGCAAATGTTTAATTAAAATAGCGACTTTCGAATAGTATCCATATAGAAGCCAAAAGTAATTATCCACAGTACGAAGAGTAATGATTTTACGTTGACGAGAAATAATCGACGCGGTGCACAAAGGGATCCTATCTCTTTATTCGCTCTCACGTGCATCGGTGTTATCAAAATGTTATCAAAGAGGCGCCAACCATAATATTCACAGCGACATATTGGAAAGAAAAAAACGCATTGTCTATCACATGCGGGCATATCGAATGATGCGCGACATTGGCGAGATAATTTCATCGCCACCGCGTCCCGTCGTTACGTTGGCCACTCGATTATGCGCGTTGCGCGTATAAATTTATAAATTACACGCCACTTGCTGATATGCGCGGGAGAAATTTGCATACCAGAATGCATACCAGGCGCATACGTACGAATATATGAGTACATCGTTTTAACCATCACGTAAATCAAGTCAGGCTGGTTGACCGGTTTCCGGTTGTATTGTGAACAAGAAAATTTATATATACACGCGCGTTGCATTTTATGCACTCTCAAAATTGAATTTTGTTTTTCCGTCTATTGTGTATGTAATAAGAATTACAATTGTATAGCGCGTATATCTGCCGGATTGTTATTGTAACTGACTCGCTCATGCAAGCTCTAGGAATAACGGACGTGATGCGTTCATCAAGCTGGTTGAATTAATTACCAAACGATTTCGCATAGCCATCTCGTCGAAATTATCTTGAATTACATACAATACATTCTGCGAGTTTCTGAGATTACCCGCGTCTGTCGGTATGCTTAATAAAATTTTACATTTGGTTACGCTTATGAATCGCGAAAATTAATATGTATTATTCAATTTGTGTTATTATATAATATGTGAATTTTTGTCAATTCAATACTCATCACGTGGAACGCTTTATATTTACAGAGAAGAAGATTTCTAAACGAAATATTTATATGCAACGGTTTAACAATGAGCCAATAATTGATTGTCTCGACAAATTTATTGTTGTGTTGTGCGTTGTGCTGTTGTTGCATTAAATCAAAGAGATGACAGACCGCGGGATGAGACCGACAAGCGAATAATTTAGGCAGTCGTACGGCTTTTTGCATTATGGAGAACGATCTTTATTGACCTAGTGCCCAAGCTCTTTCATATCAACGTCGACACCGCCGCGTCCGCTGCTTTGATATTCATAACAACACGTCGAAAGCCTCGTTATATCGCAGCCTGATGCTATCATTTTCATATTTGGTATAATCCCGCAAAACTTTGAACGAGGTTGCAAATGTAACAACGATACAGACTCGAATTTGTTATCCTTTCATCAATAGTGTGGTAACATTTTAATAAAACATGTTTAACATGTGACTTCTTCATAGCATTTTTAATTATCTAATATTGAATATCTGCTTTTGTAGAATCAATATTTTGGTCATTTCTTAAAAAATCGTATTTTAATTATAATTGCACAAACATTCTTATTTTTATTTTTCTAATTTTAGTTAATGTTGAATGGACTTTGTCGCGTTGCAGAGAAAACTAATTTAATAAGTTCCGAAAAAAGTGCCAATCAATCAAATTTTTGTCAAGGGAAAAATGTAGAAAATTTGTCGCCAAAAGCAACGTTTGAAACACTTTATACATCAAGGCTACTATGTAGCGTCGAAAAAAATTCAATCACATTAAAGTCGATGCTGATTAAAGGGAGGAAAGTAGAAAAAGAGGGGATGGAAAACAAACGTGAAAGAAAGAGCCAATGAAAAAGACAGTTTATATAGAAAAAGAAGGTAGAATGTCCGGGGAAATATAAACAAGCAGGGTTTTCAGTATACGTCTCACGAATGAGCAATGGTTATTGCAAAAGTTTTCCATCGGTACATGCCCTCACGAATATCGCAAATGCGACCGTGCATTTCCGAAACGCCGACGATTTGTCACGAAAAGTCCCGTAAGCCTTCTTGGCCCTCTTCACCGTTTTCTTCGAAAGGGCGACAAAGATATCCTCCCGAGAATTCGAATTTCTATCATCGATCACCGTCTCTTTCGCCTTTCCTCTTAAATTATTACAATAATAGCATTTCTCTTTTATTTAATTATCAAACAATTTTGTAATAAGCAGAATATTACTATTCTATATTTTTTTAAATTGGATAACGTTTGTTTTTGTCATTAATTTTTAATTGATTAATTTATTATTTAATCTCATTTTACATGAATTATTTCTTTTTATATATATTTATATTGTATATCATTTTGTTTAGGAGCTTCGATTAGATTTGCTTTGTTCTATAACTCGCAAACCTTGAGATCTTTTATAAATTTCAACGATATAAATATTAGAAAACCGAAAATTTTGTATTAGTCTTCCTTTTTTAGAAGACTAAATCCTAATAAGCCTGGATTGCGAGTATTTTTTCGTTTTTATTTAAGAAAGATCCGGGTACGCTCATATACCGATATCATCTTAGCTGTAATTTCAGACGGTGGAGGTCGATTGCACGAGATCGATCTTTCACTGGAAAATACGCGAAGTCTTCCGGCATTCGTATTCCCGTAGGAGCGAATAATATCGGATCCGAGTACGTTCGATCGCGCGCAAAGATCCCTTCTCCTTTTTCTCGCGTTACACAAGGATTGATACGAAAATCGAAATCCCAGGTTCGTTCCTGTAAACCGCGAACATAAAAGCCAGCCACTGGGGCGCGACCAGACGTCTCGATGGTTTTCAATTAATTTAGATGCGAATCATTAAAGGATAAATCCGCCGGGATTTTCTTAACCTTCCCAGCGGTCGTCATTAACGCCGCGATAAATGAACCATGTACACTCCCGCACCTGTGTACTTATGTACCATGACTATTTACGAAAATCCTGAAATCCGTCTGATGCAGCTGGATGGCGTGCGGAATTAACGAAAGAATAAACGTCTCGAAAAAAAATTTAGAATGTAAAAAAAAAAGTAAGACACGATAGTAATGTATACAGGTTAAATTAAATTATTTTAAGATTATCGATGACATATTTTATAGACGTGATCCTCTATTCTTCTTTGAAATATATTTGGAACATTATTGTATTTTTTTCCTTTCGATAGAGGTTGGATATCGACTTTTCTTTTGTGTCTAAACTTTGTGTCCAAACTTTGAATAAAAATTCTTCTACCATAAAATCTGCTTAAAGTTAAACATAGAATATAAGAGATCATGTTATATACTTCAAGCGCTCAAGCCGCAAGAAATGTTCTATTTTTAATCGCTTGTGATTTTTCAAATCTATTATTTTTTATATCTTTTTAATGAGAAAATTGATTCTAAATTGATTAAAGAGAGAATATGTCTGCATTGTTCAAATATTTGAAAAACACGCTGTATTTATTTTATCAGCTTGAAACATGCGTCTTTGAAATTACATCTTTGTGAATAAAGTACGCTCGAGAAACGCTTATATGAGCTTGGCTCGATAAGTTTGTCATCCGATGAATAACTTTCCCAAACTCGCTGAGTCTTAAGCGACGACCCGCGACTTAATACGAAAGCGGAAGCTGTAGATTATACGATCGACGTACTGGCGCTTTCGGTCGCAACTACGACAATATCGACGTTGTCTACTGTCAATATTATACTTCAATAGTCGGGCGATAAAATTGCTGTCCCCGTCAATTATCGATGAGACGCATTGTATTGTGTCTCGCGGCGAAGATCAAAATTTCATCGTAAATAAAGAATATTTATTAGCAAAGTTATGATAAAATAAACTATATTATCACATGCAGCACGTATCAAAACAATTATCAATCTTTAGTGAAAAACATAGTTTATTATTTTTCGCAAGAAAAATGATTTTTCCCATTGAGAATATAAATTATCTTTATACTTATTCATATTTTAATTCCTCTCTCTTTCTTTTTTTTAAAACATTTTTGTAAAATGGAAGAAAAAGAAAATATCGTAAAACAATATAAATCAAAATGCATATTTTAATTCAAATTATTTATACATATACATATTTAAGCCCGTTAAAATATTGCTCATTAAAAATAATTTTTCACAAATGCACAGAATTATAACTATTGAAATATAATTGCTACCATAGTATTTAAAACATTTATTGTGTTTTTTAATTCGTGAACGTTAATTGTTTTTATTTATTATTACACAATTTATTGTATGAAAGCTTTCCTTTTCAAACATTCAACGCTGCATTTTATATGATAATAAATACTATCTGATTTATATGGATTGAATTATTTATATGGGTTGAATTTTTAAATAGGGAGTAATATTTCATGTTTTATGTATTGCACAGTAATTTTATCGTTATTACAAATGGAGACATCTAACTAAAATTTTAACAGAAGCATCGGCAAACAAATTGCGATAGAACCACAAAGCTCAACCGACGTCGGTTGGTTTGTGCTTTATACGCGAAGCCACGTTTACTTTGTTCGAGGCATAGCATTTGTTTGGCGTTTCCCGAAGTTGATACCCGAATTTCACTGCTAAATCAACTGCACTTAATACGAGCTTTTGGCTTGTTGTGAGGAAGGTTAAAACGTTTGATAAAAGTTTCAGACGTATATGCGTATTGCACGTTGTTGTGGCAAACATTGAAAGCTCGAAAACGAGTACTCTTTTAAATTAACGCACGTATTTTCATGCTAGGAAAGTCTCGCGAAATAAAGTAACGAAACGTCCAGACTTATGTTAGAATCGTACCATATGATTATGACATTTTAATTGTAAAATAAAAAAACGTGCTTTTTGGCCGATTAAACAAGTGATTAAAATTTGGACCACTCTCTTGCTCATCGTAACTTCATCTTAAACAAAGTATAAATCTTGATTATTTGAACGGCATGCGGTTTATAATTAATTGCGGAGCATCTCACGGCAATCCGTAATCTTGCTCATACTATGTTATGTTGCAATGTGCACGCATTGTCTAATGGCATTAATATTGATCCCGCACCCAAGAAAGACTTGATTACAAAGCTGATTACTGTGTCTCCTAATTACGCGAGGATTAAGTCATTAAGATTCCCATCGCATTTTCTTCCGCAGATGCACATTTGTAAGATATAATATAACAATGTAAAATTTTATCTTTATATAATTAATTCGTGTAACGTCTTCGTTTAAATCTTGTGAGCTTATGAAACTGATTAATTCGCAACATTACTAAGCCTTTTTCCTTTATCTTTTTATATTTGTTATATCAAAAATGTGGAAATATCTGCAATATTATCAATGACTTTTTTGAGGGAGCATATTTAACGTGTTTACGTACTTCGATTGAAACAAGAATAAACCGTGATACCAAGAATCGAATACCCGGTAGAATTTATGAAAGAAGTTGAACATTTGTTATTTCAAAAATTCTACTAGACAGTTTTCCTAAAGAAGCTTTATGTGTCTTGAGGGAATAAAAAAGAGGAACGAGTACACAGCCCATTGGGACGAAATTGCCCCCGAAATGTTTCGTATGAGCCAAGGAAATAGTCGGGTGTCCCATCAGGCTGTTTCAGCCGTCTTAAGAATACAAGACAGGAAGGATCTGGCGATTCTCTCCTTCTCCAAAAATGAGAGAAAAGAACGACGTCGCTATTTTTGCGCTAAAAAAACACAAAGCTCCACATTGAGGTAGAGAGAGATCCGTGTTAAATGTGATTAAGGTCATGCCAGTAATTGGAGTTGCGTAACGTAAACTTGGATAAGAGCGAAATGATGACTCTATAAAATTATTTTCTGTTTTATTAAGAGCGGGTCTGCGGATCTCGGTTGGCCGGATAAGCTCATTCATTAATTAAATATCTCGAAAATATCGCTACGCAATAAATTGATTTAAAATAAGCGATATGAAATCTGGATTATTGCATTCTAATTTTGATATATTGTTTTATTAGCTTACCATTTGCAATCTTTTCTTTCGTTTTATAAGCGTTTAAGAGAAAGAGAGATTAAAATATAAATAAATATAAAGATTACCTATTTTCTCACTGAAGAAAACGCCGGAGATTGAAAAATAATAAGTCATGTTTTCCTATAATTTCCACCGAATCTTATCCAAATTATGATATAATTTTAACATGCACATTTATATCATATCACATATACGAAATCAACTTTATTTTTGACACAAAATTTATTGTGTCATATATATGTTTTAGTATTTATATTGAATTATTTTATTTATATTTTTTTATTTATACTTTACAGACTGCAATGTCAAGCATTTCTTGTGCAATTTGGGTAATAAATCTCACTACTTTTTGTACAAGCTTTATTATTTGTATGCAGAACATTAATCACATTTTGCTAATTAACTTGTATCAACCATTCTGTTTCGGTTTATATTTGCTCGACGTATTATATTGCTTGAGGATATGCGTGTCGTATTAACCATGTCCTGCTATAAAGCTTTGACGAATAAACGGATCATAACTATCTGTTTTTGTTTCGACGTTTACAAGCATTGCGTATTTATTGCTTTCAAAAGAAGATTAAATTAAAACATTTGATTAAGCGATCAAATTAATTTAAATACAAAAAATATATATATTATATATTTTACGGATTTATGGGTATAATATTATAATATACATCATGATTTACTCATCTACGTAGAGAAATATTTAAATTAAAGCTCCAAAATAAATCTGAAATTCATCATTTCACCAGCGATTCTTTTTATTTTTTTAATCGGAAGCTTATCTCACTTGATACGCGATGACAAAGGTAATTCCTTGAGATTCGACGTATTTTCAGCACTCTCTTAAGTTAAACAGTGCCTCGGGACGGAGATAGAAACAGAAACGAGCTCGTGCCCTCGATATTCGAGCTACCTCTCGAAATCCAATTTAATACGGGTGTCGGCGCATCGCCGCCACTCACGACGGGTCCCTCGTGACAACACTGGCGCGTTATCGAGAAGCGTAAAGAAGAACCGAAGAGAATCGAGAAGACGATGGCAAAGTGAGAGATCCCGAAATCCTGTTAGCCAGAGATACCGTACAAAGAGAAATAATAGTATCAATGATTCGACAATTTCTCAAACGGTGGATTTTTTTCCGCGGCTTTCTCGAGCAACTCAATTAATTTTCCATTGTGTATTACACTGAAATATCGACAGACGAGCTTGTTTTGTATTTTACAATCTCAGTTTCTGGCGTCATTTCAACGCGAAAAGATATTTTTGTGACCGCATCGATGCGAGTAAAACCACGACGGATTGGCGGGAGGATTTTTAGCTTGCCAAACGATATACACGCCGAAGGCGTTCGCGGTGCATCGAACGGCGAGAGATAACACCCAGAAGCGAACGCGTTTCTCTATGCGAGATGCGAGAGGGAACGGTTGAGATGGAATTTGCGAGTCGGGCGAGCCCCGAGCGCCTTGTTCTAAAGTGCCTCAGACAACCAGTCGATATTGATGCATTCCATCGAACGTTCGTCGTCGTCATATAATATTTCGATATTTACGACGATTGAGAGCCCTTTTCGGAGAGAATTGCTGCCGAGTGCTATCACTACATTTTAGGAGATTGCTCGGACGATACGAACTTATGTCGAAGGTTCGGCAATGTCAATCTACGGCTTGAAAATAACCGTAGCGTATTCTCTATCAAATTCTGAGTACCAAGATAGGTACTCGCAGCACAATACGCTTACATAGGCATCCATAATTTTCCATTATCAAAACATTTCATGTTACTTAAAATTATTGTATTATAAATTGTCTTTTTTCACTATATTGAAAATGTTTTATTAAAAACTAATATTTTATACAGAGTAATTCTATTTTAATCGTTTTCTAATAATAAGTGAGGTTTGTGATTATTTGTACAATACGGTTTTGCTACGGATAATTCGTTCTCATAATGCTCACGTGGGAGGTGAACGGTACAACTATCGCATCAGCTGGCGAACGGCTTGAACTCTCATTGTGAGTGTAACCAAAATACGAGATGCGATTCCGTGGGCAAACGTCGGAAATTGAAATTTACCGGGAGGAGATTCGTTTATTTGACACTCATGGCGAAAGACTTTATTGTGCAAGTTTCGAAGCGGTTTTCGACTCTTCGTAGCTGAGAAATGGAAAGAGATCTCCACGATGTGGAGATAGAAAAGAGCAGGAAGAAAGAGGCGGAGACGCGAAAGATAAGGGCGCCGTTATGCAAGAAACCCTTTCGGCCGAGATATCGGTGAACAGAAGAAGAAAGCGACGTCGAACCCGCGAATGGATGAAGAAGGAAGGAGAAAGAAGAGAATGGTCGGAGGGTGGGAAGGTAAGGGTTAAGAGGTGAGGGTGAGATACGGGGGCGTGGAAACTACGTTGGGAATCCGACCTAACTGAGAATCAATAGAAATTTCCACGGTGCGCGCATCGGAGAAGTCTCGATATCCATTTCCCCCAAACAAACGTCTTTCGGTATCGTAATCTTTTCCGAGCACATTCGTCGTTCTCGCTTCCTCGCTTTCTCTCACTCACGCCCTCGTGTTGTTTCTCAATATCCGGCTGATCCCGCGGTTTGACCCGAATCGCCTGACCATCTCAAAGCGAACAGAAATATTCTCTCACTTTTTCAGCTCGTCGAATGACACATTTCATCTTGCGATCGGTTCCGCAGAGAATTGTTACTATGGATATATTGCAGGTCTTTTGTATAAATCGTCGGTCTTTTTATAAAGCTCTGAATTTTTGACCGACGTTTTATTTTAAAGTTTAGACTAAAAAGTCTGCGACATATACATTTATATCGATTATTCTGTGTATAAAATTCGTGTATAATACCTTATAACGTTATATATAATAATATAAAAATCAAACATTATAAAAAATTTACATAACAAATTTTTGCGAATTTTACAGCATATAATACAGTATTAATAATAAATCTGAGTATCTGACAATGAATCAAAGTAAGAAAATACATTTATTAATGATAGGACGAATGCTCATTCGAAAACTCGTCTGGTATCGATTTATTCTAGAGATTTAATGACTCCTTGATGGATGGCACGATTTAACGCAAGCATCGTAAGTTACTCTTTCCGGTCGCGGGTCGCAAACCGCCTTTAAGCTCGCCTTGTATGGGCAATGGCTCGGAAGGCACTAAATTCTGGTCACGGACTATTTCGATTAGGAACAGACCAACGGCAATGATTTTGCCGCAATGACCGTGCGCAAGTTCTCGATACATCGATCTCTGGTCATTCGATTTTCAGTACAGCGCGATATAATATTTTCCCATCGTATTTTGATATTAAAACGATATTGAATGTAATGCCAAATACGATTCCCGTGGTGCAACAATTTTATTCCAGACAATGCGAAGAGAATTCAAAATTTAACGCAAAATCAAGCACGTTTCTTATCGCACTTATATCTCGCGATTAAAAATATTTTTTTAGCGACACGATTTTAAAGCGACACTCACGGAAAGTCAACACGCTTCTTATCGATTGTATCGCGTTATAATTAGCTGCGGACAAAATTGGTCTTCTTTCTGGGAGAAACTCGCGTTTTCAAGTATACAAAATTCTTCTAAAATTCTAAAGCTGTGCTACTTTTGATTTAATCAATTTTACAAAGCATAAAAGGTGTCGAAATAGGGACCACATACGATACTTTTACCCGAAATATCGTAACAAGATTTCTTATTTTTAGTCCTTTCCTCGTTTGAATCGAAAAAATACGCTTTATCGCGAACTGGACTAGGGAACCCGACGATCGACGTGATGAACGAGCGTTTCCGGCCGCTGTCTCGGCCAACAAACGATTAATTCCACGGACAGGATTCAGCATCGCGGCCACGCTATGTTATACCGTCCATGAACCCGATTACAAGGCATTTTCAACTCCTTTATTCCTCCGACTATGAAAGCATTCGGTTAATAATAATAATCTCGCGCATTACTCATCAATTTCTAACTATCGGCGAATCGACGATGCCAGTGAAAACAATGATTGCTTATGTCGCACTGTCACGTCTCCGCGTAGAAAATTTCAATCCATTATGGTCCACAGGGTAGGATTCCGCAAGAAACCGCTTTGAAATATATTTCTTGTTTTTCCTTCTTTCGTATATTCTTGATATCTTAACTGACAAAACCGTAGAAATCGTTTGGAAAATTCAGGTTTTATTCATGTCGGTTCAGTTTTGATAGAATACAAATTCAGCTTGTTTTATCGATGATAGTGTTCGTTATTCAAAATTTATACTAAGACATTATATCTTTAAATTTGCGAGAGAAGTTTCTTATTTTAAAATTTTGATTTAGCAATACTGTTTATTCTGCTACGTATTTTTATCTGAGAATAATGCAAAATTCAATACAAAATAAATATCTTTCACTTGCTGTTGGAAAAATAATTGACAATTTTCTTTATCTCGTTACATTTTTAATATAAATATGGTACCTCGTTTTATTAACATATTCATTGATTGTAAAAGGAAATAATTATTAGATATTAAAATAGATCATATTTCATTTTTCTCTGATACAAGCCAAACGAAAAAAAGAAAAAAAAGAATAATGTCCAAAATTGCAGATTTAATTGTAAGGCTTATCGAGTCGGAAATTGTCTAAATTAACGATTATAAATACGTCGTGAGATATTTTACTGCCTATTGCCGCGGCCATTAGACACTCTGACTTATTAGAAATCGATACGCCACAACGTCGTTCGCAAGTTTCCTCAGGGTCAACTTGCAAATGAACAGTTGTGTCCACCTGCGTAAAATGAAGCTCCGCCACAAAACTGCTCCGATTTCTGGCGCGACAAGACAATGCGACGTAATAGTTGCTGCCCGGAACAATACGTACAACTCTGTGTAACAACCAAAAGCTATCTTTCAGCGGATACAGCGATGCGTCCGCGAACAATGCGGAGAGTAGCTCACTCAGTAGCGCAGATGTTGCGAATTATCCTGAAAGAATAGTTAACTCGACGGCCGATACACGATGCATCGCATTCTCTTTTGTACACCATGTGTTCCCCAGAGAAAAACCGCGCGCGAGGAATGACGTTGAGGAAGAAACAATCGATGGTTGCAGATTAAAATCGAACGGTAGAATAATGGTTAGATCATGAAAGAATAACAAGAGAAGAGAACACATCGGGAAGCTAATGGTACAGCTATAATGTATCATCTGTGATATCGCGCGGTATCTATTATTGTATATTTCGAGAGTAACTTACATCTCCTGTATAGTCAACGCGAGACCAGAATATTTCGGATTTAAAATGCCTGATTTCTCACCGTAGTTATCGTGAAGTAAAATAATCCGAAAAACGAAAATAATATGGAAATTATTCTCTTGCGCTATATAACGTCGAAATAAATAAGTTCTTCTTGCAAATTTCACGGAAACTGCCATTTGAAGAGTTACTCAATAAATGAGCGTATAAATCGTTTTCGTCGTCAGCGTAGAACGCAATTGGATTAAATTATACGGTCATTTGTCGATTAACGAGCAAAAACCTGAGTGTCCAGCATATTTCACAAGCACGCTTTATCGATCGCGAGTGTCGTCAAGTCGGAAAATACATTTATTTCGACGTATACTGTGAGGATCAATTATATCTCACCTTTCCTTTTTGCTTTTTATAGTCCAAGATAATTTAACAAATAAATTTCAAAAATTATTCTAATTTTTTTTTAATTATTTAATTTTATTTAAACCACAAATCAAATAATATTTGAACTATTAATACTAAATTTCTGCAATTTAAATGTGCTTAAAATAAAATTATTTTACTTACATTTTTATTTTGTTTTAAAAGAGAGAGAAAGAAAAAAATTATATAGCAAAAACAAGAATTGTAAAATAATGTATTAATTTTTGTATCGAAATCGTATTTCAAAAGCTGTTGTTAAACTAATTGCTAAATTGCGTAAAGATATAAACAAAACAGTAATCCTCTAAATTCAATTTGAAATATTAAAATCGTTGCCAAGTTAATCACCAAACTGGTGATAATTTAATGATTTCTCTGAACAAATATAGTAAATCACATTTAAATCACATTTACATCAAACAGCCTCGATATCAGAAGCGAATTTATGCTGCTTTATCTATACGTTGAAAACATTTTAGCTTATCTGCTCTAGCCATTTCACTGACTGTACAACACGAGGCTCGTTTAAAAGCGCGCATTAAAGTTATTTGCCTGATATTGCGCTTCACGTTTACCGCTATGTTTGATACTCTATGTTTGTCAGATTTATTTATTTAACACGAAGATTGCGTGATAATATTACAACAACATGTAAATTGAAAATTTACATACTTTAGAAAAATTGCGTTAAAATGTATGAAAATCGTGAACTTTCTGTCATAATATGTAGATTCTATATTTTCTTTGTATCCCCTTTTATATTTATGTCATTATTAAGTTCGTTCCCTTAGGATAAAATGTAGAATACAAATGATGCGTGCGTTTCACAGAAGGAAAATCAACATCGCTTCTCGTGTCTTCTCAGACTCAGGAAATTACCATATCTCGTCGACGAGGCGATCGCGAGTTTCGCTCGACGAAGCCGTTCGGTAAACTCACCGTGTTCTCGTAAATCGTAAGTTTTCCCCGTTTCAGTAACGACCCCGCTCACCGATAAGAGCTCGCAAGCCTATTACGAAGCTTTCCGAGACGACGAGCGTCCGAAAGTTTTCACCGGTCGGTCATGATGTAACTTTACGTTACATACACCCTTGTGCGCAAATCTCGTGACAGTTTGAAACATAAGTTTACGCTTCCAATGTGAGCAAGAGACCATCATTAACGTGCATCTTGTTGTTCTATATAGACGTCGTTCGTCATCAGTGATTAAGTACAAGTTTAACATTGTATGTGGCTTCATTCATTAGTAATATAAACTCTCGGGAAGCTCTCATATTATATTTATTTGATAAATAATTTACTAAAAATGTCATATATGTTTATTAAATATTTTATTAAATTTTTTTTTCTCAAATATACGATATATAAAAATCCGATCTGAAAACGATCTGTATGATATTTTCTATTTTGAAAGTTTGAATAATTTAAAAGTAAGGTAATACGAAGAACGAAAAGCGATTCTACGACTCGAAGATCGAAGTTAGACTGTGTAAACTTTCGCTCGCGTATAATTGCAATAATTAGTTGAAGTTTGAACTTTGTTTTCTTCGATAATTATAGATTATACTTTAACAGTTGAATATTCTATAAAAGGAAAAGATATTTTCACTTTAAATTGAGACAATCGAAGTTAAATCATACAAATTTAAACAGCATTAAGAAGCTAAATTTATTTTTGAATTCAATTTAATTTTTAAGTTTCATAACTTTTTTATAAATTTCCTTTTATCTTCTCAATATTTGTGTATTTAAAATTATGAATAACATTTTGAAAATTTATATATTCTTATCTCAGATTGAAATTTCTTCCGATTTTACGAAAACTGGAAGGTCGATTTTCTAAGTTCAACCGCATTCAACTATTGCTTTTTCTAAAAAAGTGCTCGAGCTTTCGAAACGATATTTTCCAATCTATCGGAGCGCTCGCGACTTATTGGATTACCTCGTAAACACAGAGATCGTGTCATCTGCAGACAATGTCTACAACGCAGCAATGTCTCGCTTGCAAACAAAAAAGAAGTCTTACAGTTTTCCACTCGGGATCAGATTGGCGACAGGATCGGAAGTCCGCTCGATGTGCAGACGCGGTGAACTATAAAGCACATTATTCGGCCGCTCAACGGATATCTGAACTTATTCGTATATTAATATATTTCCATGTTTGGCAATCGGCCAACTCGATTGGCCTCAATACCGTTCGTGGGGCATGCCACGTATCTCGATGCATCGCGCCATTCGCGATATACATACACAGTATCGTCGACACATGTACACACATATGTATAATAGTCCCTCATGCACATTCAGCACTTAACATTCCATGTAAAGTATTTAACAATTCAAGTATAAAGTATTTATAAACGTATTCACGGCGACACTTTACGTGCTAATAATTAAAATTTTTTTTATTGATTTTCGAATAATAAATCTTGATATTGCATTTATCAAGATAAAAATTTTGAAAAATATTAGTAACATCTGCTTCTATAAAAAATATGCAGAATAAGCAATATAGATTATATTGTATATTAAAATTTTGTGTGCACACTTGCGGTGTTATACATATATGAATGCTTTAACAGCGACGACGTTTACATGCAAATAACTTGAAAATGCAAAGTAAATATCTAGTAAAGAAATTATTCATACCAGATATAGCAAAATGCTTGATACTTTTAGCTTAAAAAAAATTCGTTCGTTTTTCGTTCTCATGTTTAAGAGCATTTCGCTTCGCTTGTATTTATGTGATTCAATGCTTATGAAGTACTATTATTCATTAAAATGGCGCTTAACGAAAGCTTTGATGCGCGCAGGTATACGTGTTGCAAATGCCGAATTCGGCGTCGTTTGCACGAAATCGGAGCAGAGGGATATCCGTGCAATTTGCCAGTCTGACATTTATTTACCTGATCGGGGCGGATACGTTGAATCGCGGTGACGTCGACGACGACGAGCGGTTTAAATCACAGTGGTCGCGCAACGCGGAATGCAAATCGGGTTTATCATTACGACCTGGCGGATATCAGTTTGCCGATCACGCTCGGGATCGATTCTGATGTTTTTACCGTTCAGTATCCGCGTTTTATGTCTATACGAATCGACCATCTCAAGCGCGAGTAGTCAAGCGTGAATTTCAAAAATTATCCAGAATACAACACCTACTGTTTTAAGTGCGGGAGATCCGCCAGAAATTATGACTACAACGTGGCCAATGGACATCGTATTATTCGCAGTCATATATTCGTATTAAATCTGTTTCAATCTCGAGCTTCCGAAACTGTTCAAATCTGTGCGGTAGAAAATCGATTAGTGAATTATGTCGAGTTTGTATGACGTGCCGGTTTATATAAGTCCTGATAAAAAACGTTGTTATCAGGACCCTCCTATATGTATGTGTATATATATATATACGCCAAGAAAAAGATGAACAAGCATATATTCTAAAAAAATATATAAAAAGATTTAAATTATTTTTTGCAAATTTACTCGTTTTATAATAAATGTTAAAACAAATAAATTAAAATAAATTGTCAAATAATGACAGTGTATCAAGAAAAACAGAAATATGTGTAACGTAGTAGGATCCCGGCTCCCTTTTCAGATCGACAGTAATTTGATGTCTTTTCTCATTTTTCCTCGACGGCTTTATATCTAAACTTGGGTTATAGTAAGAACGCTCTCTCTACCATTCATTTTCTCATGAAACTAAGATGTATCTCTCGAAACGTTTTTTAATCCACTATTTGTCTTTTATCGTTTAAATCGGCAAAATATAGTAGCCTATGATTGTACAGAAAGAGAAGATAAGTTGAGAGAGACATAAGAAAAAAAAAAAAGAGTCGATTTTCTAAGTTCAACCGCATTCAACTATTGCTTTTCCCAAAAAAGTGCTCGAGCTTTCGAAACGATATTTTCCAATCTATCGGATTTTCTTGTTTCTCTCTGTATCCCTTTTTTCACGATAAATAGAATATTATTTAACGAAGTTATATATACATCTTTTACCTGAGATTTATATATTATTGACACATTCGCAGCTTTACTCTATGTCAAGCCTTTATTTTTCTATTTGTTATTTAATTCTATTTGTTACAGGTGAAAAAAGACTTCTTCTTAATACAATAGACCCTTCCTCTTTTTTACTCTTTCGTTTTCTTTCTCTCTTTCATTCTCCGCGACAAACCGCTGGCACGCTCGTCGCGTTTGCATTTTTGCTGGATCAGTTCTCCTCCCTTTTCGTCCTGACCTACATCTCGGAGATGCTTTCTCGTAAAACCATCGCGCAAGTGCCCGATTCCCTTCTTTTCGGCCGCAAAGCGTCTATGATTCATTTCGCATTTTATCGCCTAGTCGTTTAACGCCAACACAACGCACCAGGAACGCGAATGGATAATTCTTTCATTTTGCTTCTTCTTGATAAAAGGGATTATAAAAATTTTATGATGATCGTGATAGAGAGAGATAAAAAAGTCACGCAAAAGAAAGAAAAGTAAAAATGAAAAATGCATAAAAAAAAGGAAAAAAGAATTCGTGTTACATTATTTAACAATTCAGAAATTTTTAGTAATAAACTTTACGCGCATACGCGATAAGCATACGATAAACATGCAATATCGGATGGATAGATACAATCTTCAAAATAACTTACATACCCTCTTTCCAATTAACTAAGCCGACTCGAGACCGCCTCCGCTCTACTCCGAAATTATTTAAATCAGTAATAACAGAACAAGCGACGCGCGCCGCTTTGCATTGTCACTATACCTGTTTTCGGCGACAGCTACAAATACCATCCTTGTGGCTCCCATCTTGTTCTCCCTACTGTCACCCGGTATATCTTGAGCGCATACACATATACACACATACCGAAATTTAATTACTTTCAGCGCGGGTATCTACCGAAACTCCCCTTTAGCCCGTAATAATTTCGTCGGAAGTCCCGGGTAATGTCGGGAACGAGGAGTATCCGGGGAAAGTCGCTCTCACCTGAGAAATTCGCCGAGACGAGGATATTCTAATCCCCCCGCGCCATCCCGCGCTTAATCCACGCCGTTGTATACTCCGCGTGTTAGGGATGATTAAACGAGCTACCATTTTTACGCCGGGACGGCGATAAGAACTATATGGCAATGCTGCTGCAATTAAATTTAATTCCGGCAAACGAGCATTGCCGTGATTAAATGTTGTCTTATGAATGCATATAAGCGCACACATCCACATGACGATGAGGAAAAAAAGATTGTTTCTTTCTCAAATACACAGTCATTAACAAAATAATTTTTTAAAACACTCTCCTTCTCTATATATTATTATTTTAATTGCGTTCAAAAGTATTTTTCTAGACTTAATTACTATTTAGATTTAATAATTATTTTCGAAAATAATATAGGATTAAATCTCGTAGTTGAAAATGCCATTTTTTTAACATAACGGAAAGAAGAGAGGGGAAAGATTTATTTTTTCAAAAATTGATTACGTTTTGATTTTCCGGACTCTGCGCGGTTTGAAAGAGATAGATATATGTAATAGAGACAAATTTTAAAATTTGAATATACTTCTCTTTTTACCAAAAGCAACAAAGTCCCATATCGCGAGTCACGTGCGACCTAAATTACCGGCGTGCACGGCGTCAGAATTTCTCCGGATATGTAGCCTGAGGCCACATGCCGATTACAAGCGTAATATCGTAATGTGTCGGGAAGCGGAATGAGAAAACGAGAGGAATAAAGCATGAAATGTTTGCTCGTATATTATATTTTTATGGAAACTATTATTATGAAAAAATTTACAATAATACTGCAGCTACGAGCTACAAGTAATTAACACTTCACTTATTTCAAATTTTTTCTCATGGCGATGCTTTTTGTTATATTTTCTCGATAATTCAGGTTTTGATAATTATGCAATTATTATTAACTTGAGAGAACATTTATATATGCTTAATTTAACATAATGAGAATCATATTGTGTTTTCAATAAATATATTAAATTACTATTATTAAGCGAATTAATTGCTGTGTAATTACTATGAAATTCCAGTTCCTCTGGGATTACTGACGTTATTAAGCATTAAAGGAAAAGTCTCGTAATAATATGTATTAATATTGTCAACGCAAATAGATCTGATTGATAAACTAATAACTATATTTTTAAATTCTAAATTTTCGACATAAATTTAATATTTACATATATAACGCTCTTTCTAAGACGGCAAGAGTGAAATTACCTAAGCTTTAAACTCTCGAGGGTAGTTGGAAACAGCACGTGTTTCTTTAAGCTAAGGTTATTTTCTCGTCTGCTAAGATGCGTTTTTAAAAACACATGCAACATTACCTTCGCACCGAATGTGTCTGGAAATGACTAGGGATTTGCATAATACGTTTCACCATTATATTTTGCTTCTTAAGAGTCACACTATACATGCAACAACCGCGTCGTGCAACGATATTTTGCGTCGTTCAGTAAATTCTTCGTCTTTTTAGCCTTCGCGCGCATGCACAAGCAACTTATCTTTCATCTACTCATATCAAATTGTTTATTTTTTAAAAAATTTTGAAGCTAGAAAAAAACCAAATACTTTATATTTTTTAATCGATGATAAACATTCTATAATTATCAACAATTTATTAGTAATTTTACTGTAAATTTCATCTTCTATTCAGAAATTGACAGATATCTTGCATAACAAACATACATGAATTTATAGAGTGATCCGATATTACATTTTATATTGTCGAGCTATTTAAATGATGTAAGACATCTTGCAAAGCGAAAATTTGTAGTGAAAATATAGCGGGTTCGTACAATCGTGACAAATATACTTCGGAAATGCGATACATAGACCGGTCCGGCGGTGCTTTATTGTGGTCGCATACGTAAAGGACCGCATGAGTACCTTTCACGTATCCTACCCTGCGTCGTTTGCGGACCTTGCCTTGGAATTCCAACTAGGACAGTAATTTTCCCCAATGCTCACTCACCACCATTGCCGTCCACCAACACAACCTGCCCTTTCTCTCTCTCTCTCTCTCTCTTTCTCTCTCGACGTTCTCATTCTATTTATTCCGACCTGTGCCGCGATCTCGTTGCGTGCAAAGGGTAGAGCAATACATCTAACGCGAAGTAACAGACGATGATACGCTAATTAAAGTCGTAAGCGGTTAATTTATCATATCACTACTCCAGTATTATGTCTGAAAGTTAAATCGTATTGTTAATCTGGAAACTTTACTTGTTAAATGTCTCTAATTCGACATATATTTTTTACACGCCTAAATAGTTTCGGTAATATTTAAATATATTTTATAATTAAAAGAAAAATATATAAAAGAGATGTATTTTTTGTCTTAATGTAAAATTTTGTATTTAAAGACATGTAAATTTAGGTTAGAGAGATGGAAAAAAGTTTATATATTGAATTGAGATATACATATACACTATAATACTAATGTAATATTTAATTAAAGTTTGATTATTAATTTTGATTCAAATAATAATATTCAGAAAAATATCCAGAATCAAGTAATAATATATTAAAATCAGAAATAGTGATATGGCAAAACATATGTCGAATTTAATTGAATTTTTAAATACATTACACAACCAAATTAAATTCAATTAGCACATAATTTAAACAAGAAAACTGTAATTGCATTGCGAATTATATATTCAGTTTGCACAATACTACACCCAAACCCTATTTTCTCTATTTCATATTCCATTTCAAATTGTTAAAATGTATTTAATCGATCCTTAAAAAAATTTTAGGAATTTAAATTATTAAGTTAAGACTAAAATTATTAAATTAATAATTATTATTAAAAACTTTTTTTTACAATAGACGCTTAAATTATGTCTGTGACATAACGAGACTCGATCATATAATCAATTCGTAATTATTACAACTCTTGTTTACAAATACCGTACACGAAATGCTTGTGGATATATTTATAACCCCATGCATATTCTATTTCTTTATCCTATTCATCGTTATCTAGCCCAGTCTGTCGCTTCGCTTTTTTTTTACGTCGCGCTATAAAAACCTTACCGACGCATTTAGAAAATAATGTCTGCATGGTAGCTTTAGAAGAATGTTTTCAGCAATAAGGCAACGAGCGGTGCGCGCAATATAAAATCCTGAGAGCTAATAACGTTTCAGGAGCTAATAACGTTTCAGGTGGTACGCGGATACGACGCTTTGCACCGAGACGACGGGGGTTGTAAGCCTGAACACCCCGTGTTAGCGACTCCGCGGCATGGCGGACGAGGAAGAAATTCGACGCCGCAGGCGCGATATATCGCTTAGTAATATTTGCGGAAAATACGAAGGGGATGCATGCAATCGTAGCGGGTGTTCTGGAAGCAAAATTCTCACGCGTTTCGTCGGTTCGTCACGTTCTTGCGATTTATTTCGAATACTCCCTCGCTCGGCGATAGTATCGACAAAACAAGAAGAGGAATATAGAATTTCTTTACCGGTTGGCTATGCAACGTTTGATACGTCTATAATTGAATTCACACGTGCATGCAATTCTACGAATTTCTCTATAATTTTATCTTAAAAGGCATGACTATCTAGCAGCATGCAGGAAATAAGCGTTTCCGCGGTGAAGCATGAATCTGTCGTCAAAGAAACTGCAATTTGTATTTGACTCGAGACATACACAAGGGTATATTCGCGCGGAGCATTTTCTCGTGGAGAGTAAAAGAGACCCGCGAGGAAGAGAATCTTTTGGAAACACTTATTTAGATGAGAGTGTTCGTACTGAAAGAAAGAAGCGACTTGGGGTGCGCACGTTTACATAAAAAGGGAGTATCCACCAAACGGAAGTACACGAGCAACGTGGAGCGTTTCTCATATGCATACGGGTACGTACATATTACACACAGACGCAAAATGACAATTGCGTTTGGAGACGCGATATTTATCTACCAGAAATGTTTATTTCGGACTTAACGCCGGAAGATATATGTCATGGCATACATCGCAATCGACAACAATTTATTCGCCAAAATAACTGTTTACGATCGCGCGTTTTGCTTATATGTAATAATTCGAGATGCAAATTGCAGATTACCAGTGTAATATATGAGGTATTTTGTTCATATTAGTTATTATGCGTTCTCTAACGTATCTCATATACATATTTGTCGCGCTCAATATTGAAGATAAATCGTCCCTTAGAGATACGATTACTTAGATTATACGGTACATAGGTCTAAAACATTTTAGGCAGATACATTTAGGCAGCTCTCCCCTTAAAATTTCTGAAATTCCTGACATTTATAATTATATCTACAAAAACGATTAATATTAAAATTAAAATTTTCCGTTTAATAAACGAGAATCGAAAGCCCTGAGGATTGAATGCGGAAATTTCGCACTGCTCGCGCGAAAACCGCGGATGCAAATGCATTTCCTGTTCGATGCGTCCAACGGAAATCCCGTATACGCGATACGATAGTTGCGTTATAGATATCGGTTCCATGACAAATATTGAAAAACGATTGTCACCTGCTCTTTCCGACGTAATGGATGCCCGTAAAATATATTGCTCATCCCTTACGTGTCTTTCTCCTCTTCGGTCTACGCAATTTTTCTATCACTGCTTGCTAGTTTGTCAAAAACTCGCGCAGCTGAAACGGCGCTAATTGAGTTCGCAAAAATTTAATGTTTTAATTAAATTTTTCACCAATATTTTGTGATTAACCGCTACACGACTCTCACCCATTCACAGATTTTCACCCCGAGATTGTCCTTTGTATAACATTCGGAAGCCCATTGTTATGGAAATGGACACTTTTTCGGGATTGTTTGGATCATAGCGCAATATTGCAGAGAATAAAAAAAAAAGTATATTACATGTCATCGTCAAACGTGTGCCGATGGCACGATATAGAAAATTTCTACTTTTAATTTATTGTTTAAATAAATTTGCATTTTTTAAATACACCGAGTAATTAAAAAAAATTAACTATTTCAAATAAAGTCAGTCAATTAGAAACCTATAGAAATTTCATAAACGTTGAAATAAATTATTTTTGTGGATATAATGCGGTATTATATCACATTTTTTATGCGTTTATTCATTCTGTAATAAGCTTAATATCCATCATCAACAAAGTAATAATGATGTTCACGTCAGACTGAAACCTAATAAAATGTTCAGTCGGATGCTGCAAAGTAAGGCTTTAGTCCATTGCGACGATAAACTTTTGCCACAAAACGCGAACTGCGCAACTGGCGCTACAATATCTGCAACGACCTCGCTATTGTCTCTCTTTTTTTCGAAATGCAGTCGAGAAGTAACGAGAACCCCCCTGGAGAGACGAAGGCGAGAAAAATATCGGGGGAGGCGAAAGCGAGAAAAATATAATTTTTTAATTTTAAAAAAAATTAACTATTTCAAATAAAGTCAGTCAATTAGAAACCTAATCGTAACCTATAGAAATTTCATAAACGTTGAAATAAATTATTTTTGTGGATATAATGCGGTATTATATCACATTTTTTATGCGTTTATTCATTCTGTAATAAGCTTAATATCCATCATCAACAAAGTAATAATGATGTTCACGTCAGACTGAAACCTAATAAAATGTTCAGTCGGATGCTGCAAAGTAAGGCTTTAGTCCATTGCGACGATAAACTTTTGCCACAAAACGCGAACTGCGCAACTGGCGCTACAATATCTGCAACGACCTCGCTATTGTCTCTCTTTTTTTCGAAATGCAGTCGAGAAGTAACGAGAACGACGTTGTAGAGCGGATTTAATTAAAGTACAGCAAGAAGCATGTAGCTTAATGCGGTTTGTCTGAAAAAAATGAAAGCGTAATAGACGAGTTGTAAGTAATTGTTTGTCACCACTCCTTACTTGCTCAACGAGCGTTAAAACCGCGGACGTTATTCACGACTAAATAGTATTATATAATATCTCAAAATCCTCATAATTTAATTAGATTCTTCTACACATCGGATATGGTTCGTGTTTTAATATTTCGCGAGGAGAAGCCATCCTGAAAGACCATCGCGAAAAAACTTTCACAAAAGTTGCAAGAATACAAAAAGCGCGGGTACGATATACGGAAGTATTAAATATTTTCCTGCAGACTTTTTTAACAATTTTCATTTCCTAGCAGTGCATCTGCGACCCGGCGCTACGTATAATACTCGAGCATATGAATATTTATATTAAAGTAAGTAAGTGATAAAAGAAAAATTAATTTGCATAGAAAAATTTCCTATTTTGCTTATAATCGCTTATAGCTCAAGAACTCTTAACGTTTTGCTAAAGACGAAATAGATTCTAAATTGTCCAAAAAATGCATTTGCAAAATTTTTTAATCCATTTTAAAGATGTAATACGCAATGAATCCAGACATGTAGTTGTAATATATTGCTCCTATTTCTATATCTTTTATATATATATATATATCTTGTATGTTATTGGTAAAAATCTAAAAATACAATTTAACAGCTGGGGAAATAATAACTACAGCTGCATGCAATGTTATATGTTCATATATATAACGTGCACAAATATGTTTGCTCGATTGAAAGTCGTCTAAATTAGAAATCAATTTAAATTGCACCAAAGTGTCAGTGCATCTGATCGGGATTAGATTAGCAGCGTAATTTCTTTGATAGAATAAAGCGCTTTCGTCTATCGGTGTCGGGTCTCGATCGAAACAAGCCGGAATTATATATCCGTATCGATGTGCGTTAATGACACGAGTGGACCTCGCTGTGGCTACCGAACCTCATTCGTGCCAAACCACCGATCTGTATGTATATATGTAGCAATTCGTGGGCGATGAACCGTGGGCGTGTGCCCACGCTATAGCCCCTGGAATTCCTGGCATTCCTAAACCGGAGGTCAACCCAAATCAGATACGAGCTTGTCCAGGAATTGGAATAGCTTGCTTGTGCAACATGACGATCGAAGCTATTTATTGATCGGTAGCTTTTGAGATGATTACGTAAATACCAGAATAAAGAATTTCAGAATCATGTGTATGTATGAGATAAAATGCAATATTCGTACTTTTGAAATTTCATATCTTTAAAATATATGAGACTATACAATGTCTTGCAAAAATCAATTCTGATTGCATATTGTAATAGAAGTGTACTTGCAATTATTCATAATGCTTGCAATATTCATTTAAAATGTGCAACATATAGCTTGTTTGAAATAAGAGCGAGAAACTCGTATAATTTTTAGATATTGATTTTGCAATTTTATCGCAGTCTTTCCCACACATTACATTTCGCTGTTTATTTTATTTTGAAATATTACGAGAAAATTTCTCATATCGAAATTATACGTTTCTTCGAGACGACGCTACTCTTATTTCTTCTTGTATATCGTATAAATCACGTATATATCAAGAAACGTCTATATTAGGACAGAATTTCTTATTCATACAAAGTGTCCTAACTTGTCATCGCCAATATGCCGCGTTAACCTCGGAAAATCTTGCAACCCCTGGTAGAATCCTCCATAATATGTCGACTACCTTAGTCTCGCGCAGAAATCGTCCAACGATTTTTTTTTCTCTCGTCCTGCGTCCCGTAGTTGAATATTCGCTGACGTTACGCGCGATGCAAATGATAAAGAATTTACATCTTCCTTAATTTGCACAATAATGGCGGCGTCACCTCTCGACCCTGTTCTACTCGCGACCGCGACTCTTCCGCGAGGAAACTTCCCCGTCTGATTCTGCGTTAAATTCCCTCGGAATATTTGTGTTATCCTCGACGCCATATATAATCCGTAATTGTGGTACTCATAGTACATATCTGTCGTAAACATATTTTACATTAAACAGTAATAAGAGTAGATGCACGATTATTACAGCTCATTATATGCGATGTGACGGTAATAATAGAAATACATATAGAATGATTAATTAAAGTTATATAAAACTAAATTGAAATTGCAAAATAAATTTCTTTTTCAAATTTTTTTTGAGAACATTAATTTTAAAAGTTTTAATAATATCTTCTTTCTTCTTCAAACAACATAATTTTATTATCATATAATATATTATTAAATTAAAATAGTTAGATATTTACAGAGTACAAAAGAATATAAGCATATATCTTTATTTATTTGTAAAAGTAATAATTTTTACAGTATACTTTTTAATCTTTTTCTAAACTTATGTCCATGACATTCCATTTAGATAAGTCTCTTTAGATAAGCATGCCTTTTTCAGCGACATTACTGTCGATGTTAAAAAAAAAAACGTCTAAAATGAAAAAGATTCCGATCTTTTCAACTTCAATATTCTTTGAAATAAGGTTGACAAGTTTTAATTAGATGCTAACTTGATCGTGATACTCGAAAGATATTTTAAATTCATGAATCTCGCAAATTAGGCTCGAGATCGTGTCTTGCTAGAGTTAATGATAGTCCGCGATGTACTCGTGTAACTTTCGCGAACGTTTCCTGCGTTGCATAACAGCAACTTAAAATCGTGCCGCCGCATAAACGCAAAGCAGAAAGTTTTGGGAACTTTACGGAGAGATATTCATTTGCGCCCGAATCTTATTGCTGTTTCGTGACCAAAATTTCGGACCGTAAAATGAGCTAAATAAATTAACAAAATTTTTTTTATCTATCTTTCGTCCTACGTGTGTTATTAAATGTATCGTCGATTATAACAAGCGTGCCAGATCATGGATTATTTTCCAATTGTTTACGAAACATTTTTAAATTATTTCCTCAGAGAATATTCCAATTCTCGTTAATTCTCCACGATGAATAAAGGAGAAGCTCGAGAGCTAATAAATCGGCAACCGATTATTACCAAACTGTATTAGTTAATCGTTAAAATCCAAGCACTATCGTACATTTAGCAGCAAAGCCGTTACGCAAATTTCGATGTTCCCTAACGGACTCCTTCATCATCCCCATGCGACGTGCCATGACAACATCGGTATTTACGTAATTATTGGGTCGGGGGTTCGCTTTGTGGCGTTGCGGCTCGTGAGATGCCTCTCGAGTGTATACGTCATCATTAAACTAACTACGGTATTCTGCTCTGTCAACGACACTTGTCAATATCTTTAATTAAGCCAACTCATTTCGAAAGCGGTATAAGTTCAGAGTTCTGAAGTATTTTGAATTTTATTAATAATCGCGACGTAAGCTTCTTTTTAGCTTGATTGAAGAATTTGCCATTAAAATCGTTCGTATTCAGATATAACTGTGTAAAAGAAACTTCTTGTATCGTATATTGCAGAGTCAAGATAGGAAGTTCGAAATTACATTGCAAACTCTCGGAAAATTGGCACATTGATAATGTAGATACCAACTTCGATAAACTAAAGTTTCCACCTGCGCTTTTAGCGTGCTTTTAGAAACTATTTTGCTATTTCTAAAGGAATTTACTTCATATAAAGTACTCGCGCAGTCTCTTCCTGATAAATAATATTATATTTTCTCACTGTTTTTTTTATTTTATCTTATTTACTTTATTTTTGGCGTTTTGATAAACGCATAATCGCACTGTCTCTCATTTGTTTGTTCTTGTTCGTTTATCCACGCATTATAAAACGCTACGTTACATTAAGAAATTATTTATTAATTTTACCGCGCATTGCTATGGAATGGCAGCTTCATTTGCTCGCTTTATAAATAATTTTCTTATCAGAAAGATTCGCGGTTATCGTGTTTTACATTAAATAGTATCGATCAACATCATCTGTTATAATAGCAATTGATTGTTTAAAAACTTATTTATCGTAAAGAGACAAAATAAACTACTAAGCAAGAGAAATAGAAACAGCAAAAAAATGCAGAAATTATATTTATTTTATTAGTTTATTTAAAAATATATGCTATATAGGTTTCTCTTAAAAGACATAAATTTTTAGATTTACGTTTTCTATTTATAGCCTTGTGTGTAGCAAAATAGCAAAGCATTTCCGAGAATTATTCCCATTGTATCTAATCCTCGCTCCAAAACACGTCGCCACGTAAATGAGAATCATTTCGCGCGAAATACGTGGCGACGGCTGCGTTAGACATCGCCCATAACGGATAAACGAGGCCACTAATCTACGAAAGTGATCGAGAAGATACTGCTTCTCGATATGAATACCCAACAACCGTTTACTCCAACTTCCAGAGCTACGATCCCGCGCGCGCGTATGAATGTTACAAACTGATCCAGAGTGGCGATAGAAAGCCACCGATCGACTTTACTGCAATCGATAACGTAGACGTAGATCGTATGCGGGATCATGCACTATAGGGCCATTAATGCGTCAGGAGGTGCCTGTTAGGTCGGATTAGCATCGCAAGCTAATAACTATATCTAGCGATGAGCGTAACTCATCTTAATCTTCGCTAATTCAAATTTCAGATTTCATCTAGTTAAGAGAAGATCTCTGCTCACCAAGTATGACTATCGACCCTATCTGGTCAGTAATGGATATTACGTAGATATATGTGTGTCATAATAAATTTCAAATAAAATGCAAACAGTTATAAAATTTAGATTAAGAAAGAAACATTAAGTATGAAAGCGTTAATGAGTAAAAATTAGTGGCACTAAATGTAAATTTTCTCTTTTTCTGTCTCTTTCTCACGGATCGATACCGACGAAAGAATATAATTACATACGAGAATTCGTAATTGTAGGAAATGTAATATAATTAGAAACGAGTCAACGAGATTGACATTACCGTGCTGGGCTTAATCGAGCTGTCTAAAAGACGAAGACGATAGTCAGACGACATATGATGGAAATTGTAATGAATCTCGTCGTTTCGCCTCCGTCACTCAGGAATGTGAAATTACGGCAAGAACCTGTCTAGCACGCTCGCTAATACATATCAGTGACTTCGATCTTCATTAATCTTCCACCCTTGATCGATCTTGAATATCTGAAGTTCTTCCGAGCGCAATTTCCTTGTTTGCTACCAACATTATCTATCTAGTCTGGAGTCAATTGACACAATCTCTGTAATACTGTTAACTGCTTGTTAAAATTGTTAACTTTGCTAACGATTTTAAAATTTCTCCTGGGAATTATTTCTTTCTTTTCATGGGACATAACTCTACGCTCTTTCCACACGCCTATTAAACGCGTTCTAATTATCCCGAGTATAACGATCGACGCACAAAGTCAGTTGAGTAGCTTTTCGTGTAACATTCTTAGAGTAGCCGACGTCTCTTTGTTTAACGTAGACCGTTCTCGCCTTTCCATTTTCTCTTCCCTTTGCGCGTCATCCGCTTCCCCTTTCGCTCATTGATCAAACACTATCTGGTTATCCCCACTTCTAGTACCGGAATTCCTTCACGATAAGCATTCCCCCTCCCCCCTCCCCCCTACCGTACACTCGCTAACATGAACTGCAAATTCGCCCTGATATCGATGCATAAATATCAATTGGGTTATTACTTATCACGATAATGACGACCATGGATGAGCCACATTGTATGTACAAATATTTATGATTGTAATTTTAAGATTTACAAGATTTATCCTTTAGATAAAAACGTTAAAAAGACATTTGAAAAATTAACATACGTTAAAACGACTGATTAATTGAACTGAAAGATTTTCAACAAGAATTTATCAAGCCATCGAATTTAATATTGAACCCCGTAATGAACGATTAAACAGAAACTAATTCAGGTACTGAATGAATTAATAAATAACTCCAACAAAAATTATTCTCCTCGTTTAGAGAAATTTTGGTCCGGTTTTATGCAGATAAACGTGTGTAAGTACATATGCCTTGAAACTGGCGGGCAACTTTTGCGTAATAACAAGCTTACTCGCTCGTACCTTTCCCAGACGAGCACTCGTTTCAGAATACTCGTATGTACATACACATACAAACAACTTACGCTCAACGTAAGCTTTCTACGAAGATCAGGGGATTTGCTCATAAATATGTAAATTTTTCCGGGTTGTGCGCGAGGGCGGCGGGGTAAAAATGTGGCCACGCCGAAAGCTGCCGATACGAATGGGTATTCAATTACGATCGGTATACGGTGATTTGTGCTGGGGAAGCAAATATAACTGCGGTTCGCGACGAAAAGTTTAACATTATCATTATTATTTACATTTATTAGGTTTTTTAATTCGCTTCTTGGTGTTATTTAATTTATTAACATCTTGATTTTTGATTCCTCCATTCAGTACTATCAATCAAATAATTTTAATAATATAGTTATATACTATGTGATTAATCAGATGATTTATCAAAATATTAAATGTAAATCAAATGTGAAATTATATTTTCTAATCGATCAAAAAGATTAATCACGATATGATTGCAATATGATTAAGATTGATTTCAATAAATTAACGTGCATTAATATATTGTAAATATTACTCTTTAAGATTACTCTAATAATTGCAGTAATAATATCTGTAATTATTGATTATTGATTAACGATTAATAATTACAAACAAACTTTACAAAATTAATTTTAATTAATGATTGTTTAGCAATCATTCTGATCGTGATTAAATTATTTATTAACCGCTCACTATAATAATCATAAGAATAATCAATCCTATCTCCGATGTAACGGTGCAAAGAATAATTTGACACTGACAACTGTGTAAAATGACGGAAGTCATCTCATCGCGAATGCCTTTTGGATTTTTGCACGATTGCATTATTCATACGCAACGAATCACGGATGCAGAGGCGTTGTATATGGCAAAGGAAAATAAGGATCATCTCATTATGCGTCAGGCGCATCGGCTTTTACGTTGTGCGTTGTTATTATGAATAAGGAATAATAACATTGCACTTTTCTTAAGCTGTTCTTGTCCGATGCATCGAATACAAAATGCAGCGTCTGCATCCAATCACTTTCATATACATTTCAAATCGCTCAGTAAATAAATATAATATCTCTTAGAGAGAGAATCAATTTTTCAGTCATGAGAAATTATAAAGAAGGAACTTCGGCAAACTAAATGGAATAATAATATAAAATATGTTCATAGATTTAAAAAATTTTAGATATCGCGTTATATTTAAAAATGTAGTCGATTTAAACCGCAACTTTAAAATTTCGGTTTTATTTCGAGATCCACCCCCATAACATGATATATTTATAGCATTTTCATAAGTGAAGTATACGCATCAGAGGTTCTATAAAAAAAGCGGACTTATGTCCAATATATTTTAAATGCATTTCGAAAGGCTCACGGGACTTCTCTGTACATGTCTTCCCAGTAAAATGGTTCAGAATTGCGCGTTTAAAATTCGCGACGTAAAATTTGACGTACTCTACTCGCCGCGCGAGTATTGTGTATAAACTGGAAGCAGTTTCAGAACCGCGGAAAAGCTCCGACAGGTCTAAGAGCACCGAGCGTTTCTTTTCACACGAGCGGATTTTCTGCGCTATTTCCACCAGAAACTTTTAAATAAACGGGCTTCCCTCCTTGACCCAAAAGTTCCTTTTAAAGGTGCCCTGTTTCTAATGAAATAATCCTTTTTAGCTGACCTCACCACACAGTTATGTTAACTTGAATTTAAATAATGTTCTCCCCAGAGAGAAAGAATCCCTGAAAATTTTATAAACGCTAAGTAAATGTAAGTACCTGTGACAAAAAAATAATATTAGAAGTCTCTCGAAAACCAGATTGAAGTAGCGCTATTGTATTTTGTTTCACATATAATTCTTTTAATAAAAATTATTTTATAAATAATACAACATTCTTTTCGCAGTGATGCAAAATATTTTATCGATTGCGTGAAAATGGCTTGGAAAATCTCTCTACTCATTTCCAACAGCTGGTGCATAGCTGAAAAGAAATTGGTTTGTGGAAACATATTGATCGATACCAATAAGTATAGTTTTTTTTTTTTTATTAGCGTTTCAGTGATTGTCAAAATACTTCTTAATTATTGTAATTTAATGCATTTAAAGAATCACATTACTTGCAATACATTTGAATAGCGCATGTTAAATTCATGTCAGCCGCAGAAATCGAGACGTTCGATATGCATTCTTTAACGCAATACGTTTGTGTGCGAAACTGAGATTCTTTTGATAAACTTAAAAATGTTTAGAAATAATACCGTATTTTTCAAGTTGCGCAAAAGAATTAAGATAAATATCCCAAAATAGGCATCAGGAAGCTATCTGTTATTCATCGATAGCTGTAAATGTGATATAAGAAGAAAGATATTTATAAAAACTTTAGTTATAAAGATAAGTTTATCTAATTGGAATATATACATATATTTAATAATTCCGCGCGCGGAAAAATAATATATTTTTTAGAATTAGATTACGGGTTTTTACATCTTAGAACAGGAAATTTTTCTAAATCATTTACAATCGGTCTAAAATATTCCGTTATGAGCAAAAAATTATGCTTTACGTAAATTTGTGTTGTCACGTCAAAACATTTCACGCGTTTCGTGAATATTCAACAATTTTAAATATTCAACGCCGGAAAACAGAACATTATTCATCTCCACGGTGCCAGCCATCCCGAGCATACATCTATTTTTGCCACTTTAATCCCACTCCAATCGGTCATCTTGATTTACGATGTCAGAAATGAAGAAATTATTCTTGAGAGCATGAGCATTGCTACCGTCATGTTGTCAACTTCATAATATTTTCTGCTTGTATGACTTACACTCATCGATTTATCCCGAATATTGTATCGCAATGTTATAACTCGATTTTTCGTTACAGTATACAAATCTACTAAACTCAATTAGCTTTCTTAATGTTTTGCATCTAGCAAAATAGAAATCTTTGAAAAAAAATATGATTTTTAGTTCTTTAAATAAACGTGAATATATGTGTAAATTTTACATATAAAATATTCTTCTCCCCTCATATTTTTTTAATCAATTAAATTTACATTTAAAGTCTTAATCTGATTGAATTCATCTAAAATTATTATTACAAAATTTCTCTCTGCCTGAAACGTCTATCTTTTTTTAATTGCAAAATTCTTTATTTAAAATTTAAATTTATACAATTTTTACAGTATGTTTTTATATAAAAAATAATCTTTTTATTTACTCTTTAAAAGTTGATATTATACGCTTCGTGTTCTGACTCTGTTATTTTCTTCTGCATCGTTTTATAGGAAGCTCGTACAGGTGCAAATCTTATTTATCGCCGTCTATAAATTATGTTAAATTGACGTTACACTCTCGAAAAGCAATACAAATTAGATCTGCCCTAACAACGCTTGCCACTCACTATCTCACTTTTCCTACAATCGCACTTCTCGTATCTGTCTCACGTTCAGCAACATTATAGTAGCAACAGTATACAAGAGGTGACTGTAGAAATATATGCGATGCACATTTTTACTTGAAAGGATTCTTAAAAGAACGAAAGAGAATCAAACCCGATTTATTGAAGTAAAATTTTACTATATTATTTATTAGTAATATCACAAATATAAATTGTATAACACACAAACGATAAAAAATTATAAAGAGATTTTTATATATCTGATATATTATATAAGTTATAACATAATATATAATTTAATTTATTATTTAACACTAATTTTAATGTTGTCTGATAAATTTTATTCAATTAGGTCGATCGAATATCAATCAAACCATTTTGTCGTATTCCGATTTGATTTTCTGAGCTTATTGTACATATTATTATATAGCGTATTAAATATTAAAAGATTATATCTCATCATGACAAAATAGTACATTTAATTGATATTAATGGATCTATTAATTAAATGATAATAATTAATCAAACACTATTAATCGATAATAATTAATTATCATCAGTAATGTGTGCTTTCGTTTTTCCTCTCTCGTTAGATGTGTTTCCGCCGGAAAGTAGCGATCGGGTATATATCTTGCGCAATAATTATCACCTTCATTATCATTACTAAAGCAAACAGAGTCCATCCTTTCCCGAAGGTAACCAGCGCAATGCGACACATGCGGTGTAACGCGGGAATTAATTAGGAACGGTTGCTGCCCGAATACTCTTGCGTCTACGCGCGAAACTCGACAGGAATTTTCCATTTACGAACCGCATGGACATCACACATACACGAGAGACTAATATGCACCTGTGTACCAGAAAGCCGTCGCGTATGCTCGAATCAATTAACATATTGCGCGTTTGCACTAATGGTCGAAGGGGAGACAGGTAGATAGGTACATTCGCACGCCTGTGCCCTGTCGCAATCAGAGTTTAATTACATGTATAGTAATTTGCTAATTACCGTTCATTCTATACTCGCAATTCGTCGCGAATCGATAGTTTGGAGAGTTACTGTCTTTCTATATTTGGACCATTTATATTTGTGATCGATTAGTGCAATGAGCTAATTGTAATAATAATAATAATAATAATAAAAAGAAGAAGAAAACGCTAACAATAATAACAATCTCTCTCTCTCTCTCTCTCTCTAAATAAACGTGAATATATGTGTAAATTTTACATATAAAATATTCTTCTCCCCTCATATTTTTTTAATCAATTAAATTTACATTTAAAGTCTTAATCTGATTGAATTCATCTAAAATTATTATTACAAAATTTCTCTCTGCCTGAAACGTCTATCTTTTTTTAATTGCAAAATTCTTTATTTAAAATTTAAATTTATACAATTTTTACAGTATGTTTTTATATAAAAAATAATCTTTTTATTTACTCTTTAAAAGTTGATATTATACGCTTCGTGTTCTGACTCTGTTATTTTCTTCTGCATCGTTTTATAGGAAGCTCGTACAGGTGCAAATCTTATTTATCGCCGTCTATAAATTATGTTAAATTGACGTTACACTCTCGAAAAGCAATACAAATTAGATCTGCCCTAACAACGCTTGCCACTCACTATCTCACTTTTCCTACAATCGCACTTCTCGTATCTGTCTCACGTTCAGCAACATTATAGTAGCAACAGTATACAAGAGGTGACTGTAGAAATATATGCGATGCACATTTTTACTTGAAAGGATTCTTAAAAGAACGAAAGAGAATCAAACCCGATTTATTGAAGTAAAATTTTACTATATTATTTATTAGTAATATCACAAATATAAATTGTATAACACACAAACGATAAAAAATTATAAAGAGATTTTTATATATCTGATATATTATATAAGTTATAACATAATATATAATTTAATTTATTATTTAACACTAATTTTAATGTTGTCTGATAAATTTTATTCAATTAGGTCGATCGAATATCAATCAAACCATTTTGTCGTATTCCGATTTGATTTTCTGAGCTTATTGTACATATTATTATATAGCGTATTAAATATTAAAAGATTATATCTCATCATGACAAAATAGTACATTTAATTGATATTAATGGATCTATTAATTAAATGATAATAATTAATCAAACACTATTAATCGATAATAATTAATTATCATCAGTAATGTGTGCTTTCGTTTTTCCTCTCTCGTTAGATGTGTTTCCGCCGGAAAGTAGCGATCGGGTATATATCTTGCGCAATAATTATCACCTTCATTATCATTACTAAAGCAAACAGAGTCCATCCTTTCCCGAAGGTAACCAGCGCAATGCGACACATGCGGTGTAACGCGGGAATTAATTAGTAGGAACGGTTGCTGCCCGAATACTCTTGCGTCTACGCGCGAAACTCGACAGGAATTTTCCATTTACGAACCGCATGGACATCACACATACACGAGAGACTAATATGCACCTGTGTACCAGAAAGCCGTCGCGTATGCTCGAATCAATTAACATATTGCGCGTTTGCACTAATGGTCGAAGGGGAGACAGGTAGATAGGTACATTCGCACGCCTGTGCCCTGTCGCAATCAGAGTTTAATTACATGTATAGTAATTTGCTAATTACCGTTCATTCTATACTCGCAATTCGTCGCGAATCGATAGTTTGGAGAGTTACTGTCTTTCTATATTTGGACCATTTATATTTGTGATCGATTAGTGCAATGAGCTAATTGTAATAATAATAATAATAATAATAAAAAGAAGAAGAAAACGCTAACAATAATAACAATCTCTCTCTCTCTCTCTCTCTCTTTCTCTCTCTTTCTCTCTCTTTACTAGTATTATTGCCATTGTTAATTAATTATTCACAGTAACGTTATAAGCCGAATGACAGAGCTATTATTAGTGTTATTAGTGATTAGTATGATATAATAATAATTTCAATGTACATAAATTAGAGAGATATTATATTGTTTTATATTAGTTTTGTTATTAATCCTATTAGTAAATTATTGATATATCGTTAGATAACATGTGAGATTATTATCATTATTATTATTGTTGCCGTTTTACGCGAGACAGTCGATATCGCCCCGCGTCAAGATTGATTATTCGCATCGACGAATGCAGTCGCATCGGCGCGGAAATTCAATCGTACAAACCGACATGTGAGTTTTCCACTTCCCGCAGCCACAATCGTTGTGACATTAATTTCAAACGAATCGGCAAATACACGAGCATGTATATCGAATGAGCTCGAATTAATTAATGACTTCTATAATGCGCGTCGCCGTCGAGTTTTATAATCTCGCGAAAATTCAATGTATTTTCAGAGTATTTGAAGTCAAATATTGTTTTCCTTCCGTAGCAAAATAACGTTTTTCGAATGAGACATCATTTCTGATACGAAAAGTCAAGATAAATTTTGAATTATTGGGAAAACATGATTCATTATTTTAAACAATTGCTGAGAATAATTTTGACCATTCACAAAAGAAACGCTTCATTACTTTTTCTAATTCTGTTATCTTGCGCGGATTTATTAATTCTCTTATATTAAATTTTCTAATATTGCTTCTATACGATATCATTATGATTATATAAATAATGGCTTAAGTGGCACTCTTTGCATGAAGCAACGTTAACGATGGCGTTTCTTGACAGCACCACAGTAGTGCATCAACCTTCCGTTACATTTACATTCACGATGCAGCGAAACGTACAGACCGAAGCTATATCGGTATTATTACATTTGCATGTGAATGCAATTCACGTTCCTATCGTGAGAGAATAATTCACCCTACATTGAATATCCATTCAATACCGGTACTCGGTGCGATTATCTTGTCGGACATCTTCCCATCGATGTCGCAGCAGAAGCGTCAACATAATGAGTGTACATATTTATTATTTTAACACGTGATAATATTCATGAACCATAGACAAATTTTCATCGCGCGCTGAAAGCGACATCAGAAAAATGAAAGCGAGAAAATGATATTATATACAAATACAATAATTTACAAGATGACACGAGATTTTTGGACCACTCTTATTTTTCAGTTATTAATAAATGTTCCTAATTTGTTTTTCTTTATTCTTTTCATGTTATTGTCCTTATCCTTGTTTTCCTTTGCTTCTTATTTGGTTTGTTGACTTTTAGTATTATCTCTTATGTTTTTCCTCAGTCATGTTCTCTCTCCTTGTGTTGTTTTGCTTATTTAATATTGTGTCGCTCTATAGATCATTTTCTGTTCATACAGACATCAATTTTTATACGGACTATTTCCAATATTTAATTTTAACGATATTCTCATTAATTTTTATTTCACATGATCTCTCTCTCTCTCTCTCTCAATAATATAGTTTTACTAATTAATCATTGCATAATTAATAATCCAAAGTGTTAAATATGGGGGAAGGAATGACAAATATATTAATATGACATAAATGTTTGAGAGCAAACCTACCTTTGACACACATTATTTGCATTCAGTCAGAATTAAATTTCCGCGTGCATGCAAACATAAACGGTTGCGTGTATAGATTCCACGTGCGGTATAGTTTGAAATGTGAATGTCGAAGATTCACGAAATAGCGGAAAGTCCAAAATCGCATACCAGCAGTCCATAACTGGAATTACCACTGCAAGTTCCATCTATATGCTCGACCAGCTAGTTGGTCCAATTAGTCGCGGGCCGACGTTGAATCCGGAAATTACAATGCGCTGTCGGTGACAGGCACAAAAAGGAGACGTGAGGGATGTCGTACGCTTTCTATAGAATGCGTCCCATTAGCAAACGCTTGCCAAATGGCGTCGTGGGAACCATTATCGAGAGTTAGATATGTCATTCGATTGAAAAATCCAAGTAAATAATAAAGGATCAGAGCAAAATGTAATGTGGAATAAATCGCAAAAATATTACGACAAATATACGTTATTAATTTGAAAATAATTAAAATAAACTACAAAAACATTTAAAAATTATAAAAAACAATTATAAATAAATTATATAATTGTTGATGAATAATAAATTCACGTGACTGCATAATTTATAATGAATGTATAGTTCTTATTTTTAATAAGGGAATGATTTCTGTTACAGAACTTGAAGAATCAGATCATGACGACAAATCTGTGGGTGGAACAGGTAAGCGATAAATGATTTATTTTGAAACGTTCAATTCTCGTGAATGTTTTATCTCTGTTAAACATCTTCATCTCATGATCTTTCATAATTTATCACGAGATAAAATGCTCGAACTTTTAATATTATCCAACAACTTTAACCAAGTTGAATAATTCAAGTAATATATTGTAAAATAAATCGTAAAAGATCGTTTTTCCCCCAACCTGCAACGTGACACGCAAAAAGTTTGATAAAAAGAAAATACCAGAGACAACTTACATTGCTACTTGTAATTGGACCATTACAAATGTTAGAAAGAGAAAATATTAACGGCGCAACCGAGGGAGAAACAACGGGTGTTCTGCTACTTCGCGTTACTTGAACGCAATAACTACAAATTACTTATGTTACACTTTGTTATGTCTACCGGTGCATCTGCGTGACGTTATAAGCTTTTACTAGGTAAGATAAGATGGAATAAAAAAATCAACAACGGATAATGTAATTAAATGATTTAATTGAAAATGATTTAATTGAATAATTAAGGGATCGATTAACGTAGCGATTATAGCGTGTTTTTTTGACGAAACGATTTCTCGAGAAACATCGTCATTAATCTTGGTAATAGTGAGATCGTAGTACGGCTTCTAGGAAAGCGTTCGTTGTTTTTACAAAACGAGCATTTATTTTAATATTACAAAATATTACTAAAATACGTAGATAAACCACGCCAGCAAATTTTCAAGAGCAAGTCTAACAAAAAAATTTATATAAAATAATGATGAGAACTAGTAAATTTAATTATAATTAAAAGATTACATCAGGACATTACATATTTTAATTATCCGTGTAAAATTTAGATAGATATTAAAAAACGTTTCCTTATTTCTGCTGTTTTAAAATTTCTTTTGAAATTTAATTAAACATATTAATAAATAATTAATCCTTAGAAAAATATATCAATATATTCTGACGATACCCCTTTTCTCAATTACTACAAAATTCACCCAGGATCTTTTGGAACAGAACACGGCTTTGACGCTTTTCATAGTGCATAAAATCGCGAAATAGATCATATGTCGAACGCTATTCGTCGATTTATATCACGATTCATATCCCGAGCCATACGGTTCGCGGACTGTCGTCTGGTCGAGTTGCAGCCCGTTGCGCGAGTTGCATTTCTGTCTGCACGTGTGTTGTACGTGTATATGGCGAAGCATTCCCGACGCGTCTCGCGGAGCGACGCGCCATCCCTCAATGTCGAAACCACCCTCTACTCTCGGGGGCAACCGGTCGCCGGCAACCCCCGGCTGTTGTTAGTGTCGGCGCGCACTCTTGTCTCGTTCAGGACCGTCTCCACATGAGTCCCTCGCGTTACATCGCTTCCCGTTTTCAGTTCTTTAGATAGCAAATTTTGTCACGCGGCATATAATCAGAAATGTTTTTTTATGCATACTTAATATAATGAGAATGAGAATAAGAATTAGAAAATATTATTTGGACAGGTATTTAAGTGATATTTTAGATCAGATTTAATTTTCGATTGCAAAGAAAATATTACTTTGATAACCTGGTACGAATATACCATAAAAAATTATTTAAAATCATTATTAATAATTTTATTATATTATTATACAAATTGCGTTTCAACATCTAGTATCGTATATAAAACTGATAAATTTTTTGAAAAATTTTTAGTTGGTAAATGAAAAATACATTTATATAAAATATATGTATATATACACTCTGTCACATTATTGTATAAAAATATATTTATATATAAAGTGAAATAATCTTCTAATATTGATAAGAAATTTGATCAAGTTCAAAATTACAATACTAATTTTGTTAGTTAGAGTCGTCCCTGATCTCGTAGTGCTTTGACATAGACGTATAACTAACATGTAGCTAACCGATTTGCTCTTGGTGCAATGTGCTACATATGCGACACGCAGTGATAACGAAACCCAGGTTTTGCGACGTGCGCTTTCGTGTAACGCACATAAAAAGTAACTTTTTTTTAAATGTCAGAACTTTCATCGTAAATTTCCCTTTAACATCTCGTAATCCAATGTTATCTCTTTTCGGGATTTTAAACATTTTGTACATAAAAATAAACCCACTTTTTGAAAGATAAATTAAGAGAGAGAGAGAGAGAGAGAGAAGATGGAAAGCTTTTGCACGCTCGAATTGTGCACGAATACAGGATTAGATTTTACGAATGATTTATCGATCAAGTTATCGGTTAAATCGAATGGTGGATGAATAAGTTTATAATTATGTCAAGAGAAAAACTGTCTACCATTATATATATGGAATATACATAAAATATATATCGCCAATAAATTATCCGAGTATAATGTACTTAAAAATATTGGCATATTGCATTCATTTACAGATTTTCCGATTATCATCTCTGTTTGAAAAATGGACAGACATAAATAAATTGATACTAATACAAGTGAAGCGAAAACGTTTTTATATCCAGACGCAATTTACGAACTGGACATCTTTTGACTATAACTTAAATCGTAATCTTTAAATGCACGCGAAAATATACAGCATCGTCGCGCATATTTTTTAGTTTTTTACGGCCGTTTGTTTGTAGAAGCTCGTAATAAAAAGTTTGTTTTCATCTTCACTATTTTCTACCTGCAGTATACTTTTATATTCGCTTCACCGTCTATACAAAAAGATAATATATCGTATGTGATAAATTTGCTAGTGTATAAGAGAATGTCGCAAAATTTGAACATAGACAATTTTTATAGCATTTTCATCATACGAGTGTAAGAAAAACGAATATATATAAATGTGATATTTATAAAAAGAATATATATAATTTTTATTTATATTTTTAAAATAAAATTTACATTTTCTCAGCGATATATTCTCGTATACTACCTCGGAAAAGTAACAATAGCGGGAGGTGTAACAATATTGATTGTGCCTTAAGATATGAGATCTTGGCACGTAACATTCCTCCAATATGAAACGCAATTCTTACACGGGAGCGCATATGGCGCGATACTTGCGCGATTTACTCTCCGACGAAATAGCGAAGTACCTGCGGAAGCTTTTCCCGTATGTGCCGAGTTGCACGAATTTAATTATGCCGCGAAATCGACCCCGTACATATCGACGAATCCGCAAGTGAAATTACTTCTCCTTGCTCGAACACGAAAACGAATTAAATTGTGCGGCAAAGTACGTCGCCAGTTAGTCTGCGAGTTCGTAGATTAATTGTGCAAGCAGTGAAATTGGTTAAAAAAAAAAAGGAAGAAAAGACATTGTGAAATGAATAATACGTAAATATACTACTTGATACGCTCTCGACGAAACAACAAAATATGAAAACTAAACAATTTTTTAATGGAAAAATTATTTGTTGCAAATTATGCCCGAGTGTCGATCTTAATGTGTGAAAATTGCGACGTAGTTTTAAAATATAATATTTTCATGTCGGCATTTTCACGAATAATTAAACAACGTAGAATATATAATTAATGGTTTGCTTAAACTCTGATAAAATTGAATAAAATTTTTTATCTTATTCACGTTTTACTTTAAATAAACGTATATTTTAAGTAATAATTAACCAACACAAAAAATTATATATATTAAATATATATTGCCGCGTTTATATGTGTGAAAGAAAAAGAGAAAGATAGACATTGTTAATTTTTAAGCAGTTCTGCTCTTTCCTGCTTCTTTAATTACGTTTCAATAATAACGCATACTTGACTTTAAATTATTATTTTATCTATTTTCTCTCCTATGTTTCGTGAATTTAATTTTTTGAAAAGAAAATTATATATTTGGGCTTCTCTCCCTGACATTTACAATTGATAGATAAAAAGTGAGATTTCAGAACAAAGGTTTACAAAGCCGCGTTCTTTTGAGCGAATCGAACGAACGGTAGTCAATACATCGAGAATAAATTGATAGCAACGGCAACTATCCTATCGACGACCCCGTTATCTGCAAACACCTTGTTCACACTCTTACCCTGACTCCCTTACTTTTTTTATCTTGACACTTGCATATCACTTACATGCTTATCAGACATCACTTGCCATCTGCCCTTATCTATCCTTCGATTCTCCCTTGTTATTTTCCATCTTTTTTCTTCAGAAGTCTTGTATATCGTTTCTGTATTTTCTTTCTATTATCTTTAACGAGTTCTAATTTTCCGCTCCTTATTTCCACCTTCTTGTTTGCAGCCAGATTTAAAATTTAATTAAAATTTTTTTTGTTTTTTTAATCTTTGCTTACCTTTTGTTTTTGTTAATATCTTCTAATTTATTGTCCGACGTTTATCTTCCTTTGTCTTTTATTATTTTAAATCCATCTTAAGCTTTCTCTTTACGCTATTTTCTAGTCTTTATGCTTCTTTATTGTTTCACTTCTAGTAGTCTTTGTCTGTTATATTTTCTTTTATTGCCACCTCAATTTTCTTTCTTCTTTTCTTCATTCACCGCTCGTAGCGTCATCAGGTCTCCTTTTTCTCTCTCCGTGTCTCTTTTTCCGCTCCATTATTTTCTCGCTCTCATCTGCACTGTCTTTTCTTTTCCCCTTTTCGTTTTTTGCATTTTGAGCTCACTTGCTCTCATCAATCTGGCATTTAATTCGTCTTAAATAAAATTAGCATGCTGATAATTCGCTCCAGGTGTCTGATAATCCTTTATATTTTTTTTATTTTCCAATCCCACGTCGTTATCTAAATAAATCGGGTTCCCGCGCGAAAACAACGAAGACTTGCTTTTCCTCTCTCTGTTACGGCAAAAAGCTCGCGTTTGCCGGAAATATACGACGTTTACAACGCGCGCGATATACACACCGACCGATTACAATAAATCAAATTTTTCAAGCGGTTACAAGATTTCCGCGTCAAGTAGATTTTCCCGCACGAGATAAAGACCGTCTTGCAAATTTTTTCTCAATGCATATACACAATTCTGCTATCTTTTTACAACGTAGTTCGTTCATTTTGCCATTGTACGATTTAAATATTTGCGGAAAGAATATTTTAATCACGAGTGAAGTAAATTTCTTTTTTCTCATTTGGATGAATTATCGGATCATAAAATTCGGCATCGTGTAAACTTGCAAATAGTTTGCGGTTTTCAGTACACGAGTTTCGGAAATGTCAAACACACAAGAAATGTCATAGTTTATTTCTGTATTTTTTGCATTCGCGAGCGAAAGCGTTCGTGTCCGATCACCGTTTCAGCATGTGTCATATGAGCCAAAATGGTTATCGTTACTCTCTGCGATGCCGACTTTTACGACAGCACGTCCGCTTCCATTTTCTGTGCAGAAAATCAACTTTTAGCACATCGTCAGTTGAAGTGCTAAATAAAACATCACTCGTCGAATCGCATGGGAGAACTAATCTATAGTTGGCCGCGTTCTCTCTATTTAAACTTTGTATAGTTACAAGTCCCTTCGAGATGCGTAATAACAATATAACTTTTTCTATATCTCTTGAGCCATTAGTTAGAGAGCTAGGGAAGTTTCGAAAAACTAAAAGGGAAGCAAGATTGTTCGATTGTCTCGAAAAAGACTTTTATTTCTGACTTGGCGGCGATACGACCGGTTTCTTTGCGAAAACATCGCCAATTATTAGCAGGGTGCCAATTTGCCCGTATCAAACCAAATCCCATCAGACTAGTTTCTCCTTTAATCAAGGCGAACGTAATCGTCGAGAACGCCATCGCTTATCAGGATCGCTTTTTAACTTCTCGAGCGTAAACTTTACTACCTCATCGATTCGCGTTCTTCTCTCGAGATCGGCGATTCAATTGGCGGACATTAATTGCCGCTCGAAATTCTCGACGGAGCTTCTTTCTCGAAACGAAGGATTGATTTCAATCCCGGATGGCAACTTTTCAAGCGAATGCATTTTTCCGGTCCACGAATGCTGATATGAGAGGAGGGGAGAAGCTGCATCGTCGCAGAGGGAGAAGCTGCATCGAGAGAGGTGCTATCGACTCCGCTCCCGAAAACAACTCCGACGTTCTGCTGCAATCCCTCCCCCTTTCTATTCTGCATCCCTTCCCTACCATCTCGTGGCGAAGCATACCGAAAAACACATAAATTTAAACTTCATTTACGTTCGCCGCCGCCGACACAAAAATGCAGCTCGTGCATAAGCATTTCGTTCGTCGTCGAGCTTGAATTTATTTCCTCTGTTTGCACCGATGCATAATTACTACTAAAACAATTCTCGAATTTATAGGGAGATACTTATGAAATACACATATATAATAATTTATAAATATTTTTTATAATTATAGCAAGATAGATTTTTAAATTTTATTTTGATTAATGTTCTAATTTAAATCTTTAAATATATATTTACCGTTTTATATTTTAAATAAGTTTAATTTGCAAATTTGATTAGAAATTTTATTTGATCGTTTGAAAATCCTGTTTGATGTCAATTTGTCAAAGATATAAATACACTCTCATCCCGATTAAATTCAAAGATTCAACTAAGCGCACAGGAATTGATACGGTTCTGTATTTTAGCTTTCAAGTTAATCAATTGAAGTCGACATAAACAATCGTTCTAATCACTATTGAATTATCCACTTTACCGTCACCAATCGCTCTCGATTCACGAACAATTCTCTAAAAACTTGGAACTCTCTTTAGACCTCTCACTATATCGCGATTGAATCCTGTCTAGAAGAAATTCCCATCGGATCTCGCACCATCTGCAGACTCTCGTTGCGATAATTGGGCGTTAATTAATGGCCGCAGGGCAATCGAATTTTCACGAAGTTTCATCTCTCGCAAGAGGAAATTCACGAGCTCCTCTTGAATGATATTATTTACGCTGTGTTCCGCGAAAAAAAAAACGAAATATATCTCGATTGGATTAATTGTCCGGCGATAATATTTCTCCGTTAAAATATTTGTATCTATTTTATAAAAACAAAAAATTAAATAGACATTTTGACACGCGTGTATAAACGGGATAACTTTTAATAATCTTGATATAAAAATTTATATCTCGATTGGATTAATTGCCCGGCGATAATATTTCTCCGTTAAAATATTTGTATCTATTTTATAAAAACAAAAAATTAAATAGACATTTTGACACGCGTGTATAAACGGGATAACTTTTAATAATCTTGATATAAAAATTTATTATATAACACGTTTTATATCGCACGAGTCTCCATTAACTTTGAAAAATTTGATTATATAAATTACAAATATATACAAATTTTTAATCTGTAGTTACACTTATTTTTTTGTTTCATTATTTTTTTATATAATTTGGTCTTTTAAGAAATCAATTGTAAGCGTATTAAATAATAGATAAATAAATAATAATATAGTTTATAATCATATTTTTCAAAGTGCAATGTCACATAAATATTTTTTCCGCGATTTTTATGTTTCTCGGCGTGAATAGCAATTCCGGCCGTGGAATTTTAGACAGAGTATTTAGCTTCGGAAGTGTCCAACGCAGTCTGCCGAGTTTCGCCTATTTTCTCGCTCGAGAAATACTAATGTTTATACGCGGCTACCGTAAAATTAGCTACTATTTTTTGCATGACTCTTTCTAAACGCTTAATTTACGGCTGGTTTAGAGCAGTGCAGAGACATAATAGTGAAACATGGAAGGATTTAGTTTAAGCGTTAATACGCGAACACATCGTCCACGATATCAGATTTTTCAGTTAGAACTAAATTAACTTAAATTCTGAGCATTTTGCAGTGGAATCAAGTAAAATTTTAAGTAAACAGTTTAATGTTTCTTGCTATTGATTTATGATTGTTATTTTATTAATATATTATATTCAGAGAGGAGGATTAATATTTTATTATATTTATATTATTATTATCATTTATTAATAGAAAAGTAATAAAGGCAATATGTTATAATTGCATTCTATTTGTCAGTAATCTCAACAAAATAGTGTTTTTACATACTAAAAATTGCATAAAAAACTTGTTATAATTTTATCATATAAGCTATTAATAAGTAAAAGAAGTAAAAAATAATATACGTGGTAAGAAGCTTTATACGAACATTAATCCCCTAAGAGACTTTCGAATCACATATCTACGTGTATGTAAAAACGTATATGTATATATTCGCATGTATTCACTGTGAAGATTTCGAAACAAATCTCTCTTCCCTTTCTTGTTATCGAGAAAGGATTATGTCAGTAAAGCCGTGCTCATCCTTTCGCTGTCCTCTTGTCCTCTCAATCTGCGAGCTATCTTCTCTCAAAGGCTACTCACTTCTCTCGAACGAAATATCTATAAAATCCCGCGCAATCCCAATGCACAATTTTCTGCTTCGATATTTTCCGGCATACAGAGCACATATAATAATATTTTCTCCGGTTGCTCCTTGCAAGTACATGGAATATTCCCACATACGACTGTGTGCGTATATATGTGCGAGCGTGTCCAAGCGCAATCGAGCAAGTGGAAAAACGGAGGAAGGAACGAATGAGTGAGGGAAAATTGTAGACTCAATGGGGTCGATGATCCTTGCTCGGCAAAATGAATGCCGTCAGCTTTTTCATATGATCGATACTTTTTGTCAACTGAATAATTCAGAAAGGCTTGAGCCTTTGTTTTAAGACGATTCGTGTAATTCGCGACGGAAATTCTATTTTTAAATTTATTACACGATGATAGAAAGTTTTTAATTACTGAAAATAAAAAAAGATTTAAAAAGATATGTTTAAAAAGATGTCATGATACCTTTCTCCGCGTTTCATGTCGTAACAAAGCGACGGAGAATATTATCACGAGGTTTCCCCTCGCTATTTAATTAATAAAATGCGTGTAAACGTTACTCAATCGATCATACAGGCATAAATGCTTAACGGGTGTAACGCGATATGTGCAAAATATGAATATTTACTTAACGAAACCAGATGCTGATCCATAAATCAATGTACTTCATAATCTATACGGGCCCTCCAAATGAACAAGCCGTATAACGAGGCGTTGCACCGTACCACGCATTAAATATATTAATGGCGGTATTAACACACAAGGATAAGAATAATTTATTATATCACGAATGTCAAATTGGAACGTGTGCCAAATTTTTGGCAGTAAAGACGCATGGCATAAAACGCGATAGACATAAATATGAAATATATGAAAAACCTATTATTAGGACATTATTATTACAATAATTTGATAAATTATTAATTTTTAGATACTTAAAGCTATTTTATATTTGTTTTCTTTTTAAGATCGCATTCATTATGTCATTGAATTTTCTTCGAACTTTATAACAAGACGTTGTTAAGTTCCTTAGATTTTCCTCCAATATTTTTACAACGCTTTTATATACACATTTATAATATAAATCACAATTAACGTTTCTAATCCTTACTTATTTGTTACTTAATTGCTTGTCATTGTTAATTAATTTTATTATGGAAGTTATATTTAAAATTATACGTTTGTGCGACTAAATATTTTAACCAAGTTTTCGCGAGATTTCAAAATCTGCGGCATTGATGATTGAGTACTGGAAGTCTATCGAAATAATTGATCCATCTATAGGTGAGCATCTAATTACTAGGTATAGTGCTTGAACTATGGTTTATATTAGCGATGGCACAACGGTACGAAGCCGTGGATGTATGTGCACGCATAATATGGAACCGTATGCAGCGTTGAGTGTTTAGCTAACCTAGATGAATGTTTCGCGTAATTAGGATGGCTTGTCATACGTATATGTGCCTCAATATGTGTGTCGTGACTAATAGACATATAAATAGCCGCAACCTCAGCTAATTTCTCCCGCAATGTTCTACGCGAAGCAAAGAATGAATTTCGTATTATGACAAAATTCCTTCTATCAAAATTATTATAAACTAACTATTTCAAAGACGAGAATTTTTATATCTAATTTTTTTATACTAAAAATTTGACCTGCTATTTGCATTAAAATAAAATTTACATATTCATTTGCATACTGAAAATATTCAAGGGCGATTATATTATCTAACCGAACATTATAAGTCACATGTTTATATTAATATGCGAGATAAAAATTTGCGACGATACATGAACAACCAGAGATATCAAGAAATAAAACGAGCAAAGAATGAGACGCTATTGGATTTTTATTTTCAATACCTTTGCGGGACAAATACAAATTTCGTTCAGAACCAAACGCACGTTCTCTAAACCAGTCCAGCATGTCCAGCAGAACTGTCCGTACCATGTAGAAAAACATACGTGATTTGTATACAAATTGTATGATGTTTTGTACGTTTTTGTATCAGAAAATTTGAAACAATTTGAGACATTGCCGAATAGAAATTCTTTTTTTTTTGCGAAATATTTTTGACAAAAGTTATATGAAAAATATCAATTTATTGTATACATACATAAAAATTGTCTTCACGAAATAACATGAGAAATCTTTTATTTTCTGAATAAAATATTTATTGAATCTCATTTCTTGAATATTATTACTTTTTACTGAAAATATTCTAATTGTAAAATTTTTCAATTTCTTTTATTTTATTTATGTCTATAAATTTAAATTTTCTATAAGTTTTAAGTAATTTTTATATTAATTATAATTAATATTTATAATAAGACATTAAATTATATCGACAGATGATTAAGCCGATCAATGATGTATCGGAAATAATGTGCTCTATCTTACGAGTTTTGTGTGTGCACTCTTGCATGCGCAATAAAAAATCGGCGAAAAATCGATTTTATATATTCTGCGAAATATTTTTGACAAAAGTTATATGAAAAATATCAATTTATTGTATACATACATAAAAATTGTCTTCACGAAATAACATGAGAAATCTTTTATTTTCTGAATAAAATATTTATTGAATCTCATTTCTTGAATATTATTACTTTTTACTGAAAATATTCTAATTGTAAAATTTTTCAATTTCTTTTATTTTATTTATGTCTATAAATTTAAATTTTCTATAAGTTTTAAGTAATTTTTATATTAATTATAATTAATATTTATAATAAGACATTAAATTATATCGACAGATGATTAAGCCGATCAATGATGTATCGGAAATAATGTGCTCTATCTTACGAGTTTTGTGTGTGCACTCTTGCATGCGCAATAAAAAATCGGCGAAAAATCGATTTTATATATTCTAGAATAAATATTGTCTTTTAAAATAATGTGGATCTATATGACACATTATGCTTATCTCATTAAACAACATTCTGCAATATTCGTATATATTTTATTCTTAACTAGAATTATTTTTTATAAACTTTTTACTATATATA
>NW_021852264.1:69586-78781 GCF_003651465.1 Formica exsecta
TACAAATATTGTATCTGCATATCTAATATATTATATATATATAATTTGTATAAAATTTTTGCGGTTCACATTATACCGAAATTATATAAAAATGATAATTTTCCGCGGAGTTGTATTACCGCGGAGTTGTAGCATAGAATGTCTTGATCTATCAAATACAAATATATTGAAATTATATAGCAGTGTCCAAAATATAATAGATATTTCAAAAAATAATTTCTGCGCGCAATTAAATTTTTCAGTCACATCTTCTAAATATTTAATTTTAGAAAATGTTGGAAAGAAATTATTTTTACATAGAAACTTTAGAGTAATATAATAAATAAAATTATAATTCTTGTATAAATAAATTAAATAATTAATAATCTGAAATAAAGTTGTGAAATATTTTATATGTATTGCTACAAAAAAAAATATTAATTATTATAAACATTTTGTGATAAATACTTTAAGCGTTTAAAAATAAAAAGGATATTTTATATGCATCATGTTATACACGAGTTGATGTAAAACTACCACAAGCTGAACGAGCAATTAATTTCACAAATAAAAAATTTTGCTCACCTCACGGTTGCTCCGCCGTTGCCCGATGCCTCCCCGGGCCTCCTCCTCCTCTCTTGTCATTTTCGGTTGCTTTTTCATAGTATTCACACAATATTCACTCGCGAAAAGATGATTAATTGCAATCGTGCGCACTAATCAATATAATTCGATGAGCGCACGGCACTTTATACGGCATTCTCGATGTTCATTATACGACGCGGTACTACGATTCGCTCGGCGTTTAAAAATCACTCGCTACGATTGCGAAATTTGTTGCCAAAAAATACGAGTTATTAATTATACTGCTCACTTTAAAGAAATAAATCGCACAAAATGCTGTTTTGATAAATAGCCGTCGCTTACGAGTTACGCTTATGAGTCATGAAATGTTAATTACAAGAAATGATTTCGTTTGACGTCTTCTAGTACTTGTCGCGATGGTATTTCGCAAAGTGATACGACGCAGGAATAGCTATTACCTTCCCAAGCATCGTCGCGCGAACAATAATATTGACAAGGTTACTGACCGCGCTCATACGTCACAAAGCAAGAGCGCCGGAATTTTTGTTACGCGATCGATAATGATTGAAATACACGATTAAATACGATTATTTTTATTAATCAAACGCGTTTTACGGCGCTCGATCTTGAATCGATTCGTTCTATATCTACTGATTTTCATTAATGATCGAAAAATTCAACAATTTTCGAAATACGCGTTTTAACAAATCATCGATGTACAAAGGTTGAATATTTATTAAACAATTGATGAATATTAAAATATATAATCAGATACAATTGTGCCTTTTCACTTAAATACGTTAATAATGCCGAACAATTTCGAAATCAATACGTTCCACATTTGGATGTTCTCTGAATAAAATCAGCAATTAATACTAGCGCGATTAATAATTAATACTACGCGAGGGAAATTAATTAAGATGTTATGAAACTCGAAAATACAATTAAAATTTATCTCGCGAAATCATTTATTTTTAGTTTAAAGAAATAAATTACGCGTAATGCCTGTTTTGATAAATAATTAGCATTTATGAATAACGCGTACGAAATAAATGTTAATAGCAAGGAACGATCGCGTTTGATGTCTTCTAGTACTTGTCACAATGATAGTTCATAGTAGTAATACAACGTGTCAACAGAACGACTCGATAACATTCCACGTTTTCCCCCTTCTCCGTTATCCCCACTCGAGTCTCGCCGTGTGAATGGCAAGGCCGCCGACTATAAACATTAATGTACTATTGTCTGCCTTGGCATTCGCGTGACGAGACTCGAGTGAAGGAGGTGGAAGGGCAAGATTGGAATGTAACGCGAGTCGTTCTCTTGATCGTATTATTTCGTGAACTACCATTGCGACAAATACTAAAAGATGTTAAACAAGATCATTCGATGTAATTATATCAATCAACGGTTAATTATTACCATAAATACGACTCATGAGTAACGGCTATTTATCAAAACAAACATTTTGGGCGAGACTTATTCTAAATAATATAGCAGATAAATTTTTATTTTATATTTTTGTACAATTTATGGCATTTTAATTAACTCGAATTGCACTATTTTAATTATTGTGTGATTCGTAAAACTTTCCGAGTACAAACCGTATTGATTTCGAAATCGGGCGCTGTTAAAAAAGTACAGACGTGATTAATGACATATTTTAATATTTTTATTTAATAAATCGGGGTTTGGCGTTTATATATTAATAATTTGTTAAAACGCGTGTTTTATATAATTTATTCGATCGAAATCAATAATGTGTCGGCAAAAAGCGATGGCATACCTTCGGATATTACATTCTACGGATATTTATCTTTAATTCTAACTTTTATTTGTTAGCTACAAATGTCTCAACTGAATCATCGTGGCGAGTGAATTTTGAACATCGAATAGACTGTAGCCGCGTACGATAAACATCAAAAGTGCCGCGTAAAATGCCGTGCGATCATCGAATCATATTGATTAATGCACGCTTAATTGTAATTAATCGTGTTTTGGCGAGTGAATATTGTGCGAGTGCCATGAAAACGCAACCGAGAATGATAAGAGAAGAGGAGGCCCGGGGAGATATCGGGCAACGGCGGAGCAACCCTGATGTAAGCACGATTTAATACGTTATTTATGTTTTTGGATATTATTCGTAAAATTAATTGCTCGTTGTCTTCTGCGATTATTATTCATTTTACATCATTTCGTGTAATATAATGCAAATAAAATATTCTAGCTTTTGTTTTTAAAAGTGATATTAAGGTATTTATTATAAAATATATTACCATAATTAATACTTACATATGTATAAAGAGAAATATATATAAAATATTCTAACATTTTACTTTAGATTTATAATAATTTAAATTATTTATATAAAAATTAAATTATTACTTATATAAATATTTAATGTGCGCAAATAAAATTATTTTTAAAAATATTTATTTTAAAATATTTTGGACACTGCTTTATAATTTGGATATATTTGTATTTTACAGAATCAACATTATATACCACAACTCTGCTGTTGCGCTTCGTGCCGGTGAGTTATATAAATTATTTTTTTATTTTTTATATAATCTCTTTCTAGAAATTAATAACAAAATCTCTAATTGTAAAGACTTTAAAACTTTTTTGAGACGATCAACATTTGTTACATTATAAAGAAATTGATTTTGTTTTTAGGAAAAAAGGAATTATATAATGTTTATTAAAAATACAACGATAAATATTTTTGTATATGAAATTAATAGTGAAAGAATGGGGTGAGAAAATGATTAGATGTGTAAATATATATTTAACTAATATTAAGTAAATTTTTTTGCTTTTCTTTGAAAATTCATTGCTTTTCTTCAAGGCAATGTTGGTCTGATTTTCTAGGATTTGCGTTCATTATATGTTATTTTGTTTATGACATACATAAATGTTTCTTTTATGCAGGAACAAATTTATGTCTTAATAGAAATAAAGAAAAAGGAAAGATAGAGGAGTATTTCTTTTTCTCATTTTTCCTTTTTATATTCGGATATATAATCAATTATTAATTTTTAACTTTATATCTGCGATAACATCAATTGTAATTTATAATGAAAAAGGCTCTCTTACTAGAGATTTATAAGTATTTAAAACTTTACATTTATTGAAATCTTCATACATCCAAAGAATGTAAGAAACATGTGTGAGAGCATCTTGTTCAAGTATTCGGTAGCTATACAGAATAAATTCTTTGTCAAATCGCAGACAAAGAGAGTTTTTTTAAGAAAAGTGTCGGCGGGAAATATTTGCTGGGAAAAGTGCGCGACGCGCTGCTGTCTCTCAGATTTTTAGTTCGCGACGATAACTGTCGGGGAATGCGGCTTTTACCGTCTCATAGAACAACAGAAATCATAAGAAATTACGTCTGGGCTTTCGGGTAACAACTGGCTGGAAAAGTAGGAAAAACAACATGAGATGTAGAAGTTATTGAAATTATATTACATTGCGCATAGTAATCATATAGTTCATCGCGTATTAATATCTTAATCAAATAAAACAATTTTTAAATGTGAAGTTGGTTAATGAATATATAAACACTTCTTTAATATATTTATTAAAAGTTTTTAAATTATATACAAAAATATTATATAAGAAAGTATGAATAAATATGTAATTATATAATACATAGGGAGTGTTCAATCAATTATTGTATCAATACTTAATAAATATCTTTTGATTAATTCAAAGTTGTTTATCTTCAACGAAAAAAACTTTTAGTGGAAATTATCATTTATTATGACTTCGATTTTCAGCGTTACATATTTTTGTAACCAACTTGTAAATAAAATAATTTGAAATTAAATGAAAAATTTTATTTATTTGTCTCTAGAAAACTTTATTCGCAAAAGATTTATTACTTTTTATTATTAATTATACAAGAATTATTGTTGCCAATTAATCAAGAAACTTTGTTAATCAATATTTGTTGTCAAATATTAATGTTGAACATGACAGTTGCGAAAAACATCGCACGTTATAATTTTTATAAATGAATATACTATTTTACTTATATAATACAATATATTTGTCGCCTTACAATAAAAAATATATAATAATTATAATAAAAGCCTGATGCAATAGCACGCAGAAGCGTGTCAATAATGTGTTTATATTTGTTGTATTGGCTGTTTCAAGTCATGGTACGACTACAAATTGCGATGGGAGCCGAAGGAGTATGGAGGAGTTCACATGTTGCACGTACCGTCTGATCACATATGGCGGCCCGACATAGTGCTCTACAACAAGTGAGTTTATCAACTGCGCCTTGTTTCGAATTTTGATTATTATGAATACACATTGATCTGATATATACATATTGTAGCGGTACAGCATGTTGCCGAGAGAGAAAGAGAGAGAGGCACACCGGGTGTCGAGCGAGCACACGTTTAACATGGTGGTTTTGCGTGCCAATGCGCCGATGCAAATTGCAATCAGCATCGAAATATTGCGCACGTGTTTCTTTTTTCATCGCGCACGGTATGATATATCCCGCGGTATTGACACACGATGATTTTAATTTAGTTCTCCGTACCGTTACGTTTGCTTTATCTCACATTCAGGATAAACTGAAATAATTACGATTCATAGCCGCTTGTAATTATTTATTTTTTGGATCGATTTATTTCTTTTTCTTGGATCAGGTTGAAATTACAATTGGTTTTCGATAGCACGTACATATTTCTCTATTTTTGAATTGTTGCAAATTAACATATTATTTTACTATTAAATAATATAAGTTAATTGAATTTGATTGGGGAATAACTCTCAATATTTTACAAGTCATGTGTGTGATATATAACCGTTTGCGATGAATAATGAAACTAATGGCAAACGAGTGTCCACTCGACCTCGACAAGAGAGGTACCATCGTCGTGCATATTGCATTTCAAAGTAGGACGGTATATTCGCGATGTGAACAGTACATCTTGCACTGCTGCATCGTTTCAAAAGTTACGGAAAAATGTGAAACAGTTTGATCGGCAATTTTGAGGAAGCTCGTGAATCTTAAAATTCGAGGCAATTCTTCGAATCAAACTTTTGATCGAATAATTAATGTTGCAACAACAGCTTTTCACGCCTGCTTTATCTCTGTCATTTATCAATCACGCAAGAACGCTGACATTATAGAGAAAAAGTTTAGCATTAAAATATAATGTACATGTAAAGATATTCTGGTAAAAATTTTTAAACAAAGTTAAATATATTTTGAAAAGTATATGAAGTAGAAACATGATAACATTTATAGAATGCCATAACCGTTTTCAAAATATTCACCATAAATAAATAAAAAATACATAAATAAAATGCAAACGGTATGCTAAAATGTTATATTCCAGCAGTTACATCAATAATCTTATATTCCCCGTATGTATTATGCATGCAAAATATTTTCGTGACGTTGTTATAAATATTTCCATACATATGCAATAAATACGAGGGCGAAACGATAAAAATGCGCGATAATATAATAATCTGACGAAATACATAAAAAAGTTTTTATATCTTGAAGATTTTGACACTTTCACGTGCTTCCTCCGATCCTTTGCCGACTATCGACAAGAGAATGGCCGTTGAATAAAACATGCACCGAACGTTCTGCTAGTATATACGCGCTATAATATGTTATTTATTGCGCGATAAATCACAAAAATATTTTTATATCGCGCGATAATTGAGACGCTTCCGGCGTTTTCACGAGCGGAACGTTTGGCACGCAGTATTGGCCTCAGAATTGCAAAGGGTTTTTAGAGCCGCAAAGTACCGTACTATCGCTTGTAATTATATCCCGGTTCTTGACATCCTTTCCCCACATTATCTGCACATATTTGCGTAACTTTTGCCGCGCTCGCTGCCTAACGAGCGAGAGCCAACTTTACACGAGCTTTTTCGCCAATTTGCCACGGAATTTGTAATTGGACGTATATTATATATTATTTCGCGCTTAACACCACGAACCATTATCTTCGTAGCGAATATCGAAGATTATAAAGAGACGTTTTATTCACGAATGTCGATATTTGAATGCGTATAAAAATTGAAATTCGTGCAAAGCTTTGTTATAAATAAACGAACATCTATATTTATTCATAGCTTTATATTATAATATTATTTGTGAAAAGTAATAGTAAAGTTTTTATTATTATATAATATTTCTGCAAGATATTTGATTGTCGATAAATTATCAAATAATTACATTTTTCGATTATAAATTACAAATCCTACGTTGGCTCACGCTTGCGTGAGGCATGCGAGCGATGTAGTCATCCCATAGATTATTATTCATATCGCATGAAACATGGGCGCTGCGGCGAAACGTTGGCGCGAAGGAGCCCCGATAAACCGGGGCATCATATGATCTCAGGGAATCGCGACGAAATGGCTGTGCGAGTCTGAACAGCCTTGATTCCCATCGATGAAACATTTATCACCGTATGCGAATGTATTGAGAATACGATAGATTGAGAAAATGCGCGAATATAGGCAATCACTGTGAACAGCAATGTCCGATCACTTTTCGATTCCGAAGAAATATATTACACGAAAATTTTTATTTATTTGTCAAAGCCTGATGATGAAGATGCAGACGATGATTCGGATTAATATCTCATATCAAGTTTATTTAATTGATCGAGAAATCTATTGTTTGCAAGTTTATTATGTTTGTTATTTTATAATGATTATGATATATTCGTATAAATTTAAGAACATTATAGACATTATTATTCAGTATTGATACTTTTTTCGGTTACGTATTTTAATATGTGACAAGATTTTGCAAAATTCAGGAATGGTTATAAGTTTACCGCGAAGAATTCATATTCACGCATAAAAATTCATTGCATTGTAACCTACTTTACTTTACTTACGTATTTTTGCGCGACGTGTCCTATATTTTCTTCTTACTCATTTTTCCTTAAAAAATGTAATGAGATATAGTGACATGATAATAACGGTTACAGTAATAATCTACATTCCTCAAACTATAAGAATATCTATATTTTATATAGCCCGTCAGTTTTATTAGATCGTACATATTTTTATTAATTTGCTAATTAAGATTTTAAAAAATTGAAATATATGAACAGGCTCTAATTTCGATCTAAAACGGGATGATAATGACGATTGCAATTTTAATACTAAATGAAAATTAAACTGTCGTAGCGATATATATTTAACGAGATTTAACGAAATAGAAAACGAATAAATATATAGTTAGCTTTCCATAAAGCAATATTTAATCAACAATACGAGTATATCTGTTTCTAAAATAGATAACGGCATTTCTTCCCATCTTTCCAGCTATTATAGCAAAAAAAAAATGTAAACTGATAAACTTCTTTCACGCCGACAAAATACTGTAATTTATTAAATAATTCACATTCCATATAGATTGTAGGGCATTAATAATTCGCGCAAAAGCTCGCGCTTCTCTGCATTTGAAACAAATACATTACTAATATCGAATTTACATATCATATATATATATAGACACACCGCTTAAATATATATATAGATCACGAATACTACGCCTGCATATGAAGCGAAAAGCAAACATTGTCCGTATCCACTCGTCGACGGAATATTTCAGATATCGCAGACAATGTAGATATCGTAGAAACGCGCATCCATTTTCGGTATATGCATATAGTTGCCTATAAAAAAAATATAAAATACGCGCTGTCAAGCGTAACATTAAATGTGCTGTGTTCGCATACAAGGTACTGACAGTTTTTGTAACGATGCATTTAACCTCTTCGAAACTTCTGATATATATGTTTTTTAAACATATATAAAAGTAGTTATTAGTGATGATTGCAATCTAATAATAGAGACGCTATATATATACATATATATTAATAACCGAAAAGTGTTTTTTCGGCTATTGACGGTTATTCGAAAATTTATGGAATGAACTATATATATATATATCCGTTACCAGTTCGAAAATATTGGGGTCAGTAATGAATTGAAAGATAAAATATTTTTTCTTTTCTCAATAAAACATATCGATAAAAGACATTCTTCAACCATCAATAATAACCCAAGAATATATTTCTTTCTCGTAAGTTTTCTCATGAATTCCATTAGTTTGCTTATTATTTTTTTCGTCGTGACAGTTTTGCGTTTTCGCGAGTTCAATAAGATAAACGATAAAAAATAGAAAAAAAAAACAAACAGAAAATGACGGATAAAAAGCAGCTCAGTAGAAATTATAATTTATGCCACTCATTGCCATATGTGACTCATTAAACATTTAACCCTAGATATAATTTTAATTATTTACCTAATATAAAAAATTACATTAACAAATGTTCAAATAAAATATGAAATCGATATTAAACAAATTACATGAATAACATGTGCGCGCGCAATAAATATTTTAATTCAGTTATCATGATTAATATAAATATAATAGCAAAAATTACATCACGTATAAGTTGTGAAGTAAACTTGACGTTTATATGAAAGCGGCCGCTAATTTTTACGCAAACCATTATTTTTCTCAATACATGACTCTATTCATATATTTTTTGCTACTTTGAGAAGAAAAAAAGAATATTGCTTGGTCCGTGAATTTCCTGCTTAATCTCGCAACAACCGCTC
>NW_021852264.1:78940-93940 GCF_003651465.1 Formica exsecta
GAATTTCCCGCTGAATCTCGCAACAACCGCTCAACTCCGGCCGCGATTTATCGGAGACACTGTCAGAAAGAGAGTTCCGGATAGATATCGACTTAAAAAATGAACGAGGGAGAGTGCAACGTGGTTTTATTTTTTTTGGAAAACGTCACGCTTTCTGTGAACTCTCTAAATGGCGCGATGGTTTACGAGTGAACTGGATACAGTATCAGCGTATATATTTATATCCCCCGGCTGGAGAAATTGAAATTTTTGCACGTTGAAATTTAAACGATGAAACTCGCGCTATCTCTTGTGTCCACGCTCTCGGCGAGAAACGTTTTCGAAAATTGAAATGCGGAGATGCGCGATAAATTGATGACTTGACATAAAGCAGACCATATAAAAGTATCATGCTTTCGAAAAATTATTTTTCATTGTCTCTTTAAAATTTTCTTTGCGCCAGTTTTGATAGCACTGCAACCTATAGATACTAGTTACCAGAACATTTATGAGTTTTATAGAGGACCATATGCATTTTTTCTTTTTATTTTTATTTACATAAAGTATTATTTGAACACAAAACGGCTTTTCTCAAAACTTTGGACTTTTTTTTATGCCAAGTTCTCGATTATATATACGAGGGATGCTATATGAGAATAAAGGATCATCAGTCAAACATATTTTCTATTTAAGTTAAACGGAATTTATTGAAAAGTTATTTAATTTATTCGTTATTTGATTTTTGCGAGATCCCAATGCTTCGCAAAAGCTACATTAAACCTCGTCGCGAAATAAAGTTGAGTTTTGCACATATTTGCATACGTTGTGAGCCGCGGGCTCTAAAGGTTTCCGTTCACCACGTTCAAATATTCTCATTGGGCGTACGGTAAACTCTGCCAACAAAGAGCCCCGGCCGAAATGCAATACCGTGAATCTTCGTGAAAGCATTATGTGTGCGATTACATCTTCCTGAATTTATATATATTACATTCTATATTTCCGTCCAAACTAAGAATATAATCAACTTTATCATTATGCAGTAACATAATTAACGTTCCATTTGTATGCGTTAACGTATTTAATATCAATAAGTTAATTAATATAAAAAGAAATCAATGAAGTAATATTAAAAGTCTTTACGAGATATGTTCCAAAAAAACTTCGATTTTAATTAGAATAACAAAGCATTATTATAGTAATTAAAGATTTGAAATAAGAATGAAATTAAATGTGTCGCAATATAAGAACTATATGTATATGAAATAAATGACAATTTTTGTTTTCTATTACTTATTGTTAGATGCATTTATATTTTATTTCTTGACGCAATAATATCGGGAGCATACGGGTTTTACGCGCGTAAATTTCCCAATATTTTATTTTTAAGAAAAAATCGTAACACATATACACACACAATGCGATCAGGCTCGCGTAAAGAACGAGTTATAAAATCGATTTAGCGAGTGTTTACTCGATTTTAACGCGAAAAGTTATGAACGGAATTTTCGTGTCCCCGGTTATCGAGTATGGAACATTATTCTGTAGCGTTAATAAAACTTTGCGATTACGCGGAGACATCATTTCAGGCGGAGTGGTAAAAGAAGCGGCGCATTATTTCACGCGATATGCAAATTTACATGCGCCATATACGTAAGCATATTCCATTCAAAAAATGGGTTTAGAAATAAAGTTGATTGTGATAAAAATTAATGAAAGAAGTTGAAAACTGCGTAAATGTGGTCGCTTCGTGCGTTATTTGAAACAGCAATAACACATCGTGTTATAACAGATGCCGCGTTACAATGAAATATTAATTACGCCGATTTAATTCGTATACAACAGACATGATTAGTTAGAGTTAATGAAATGATTGATCGTGTAAGAAGAACTTTTTGAAAATGCAGCTAATGTAATTCTCCTAAAACTTTTCGGTGTAAAATGTCGACAAATTTATCGGATCGGAAACTCCGTTGCTCACAACTTTTTCAATATTCGGCGAGTAATATCTTAGTACCGAATCTCTAATCAATATCCGCCTCGGTGTCTCATTATCTACGGCTCCTCCGTCGCGACGCGATCTCTCACAGCGATCATTCGTTTTCAATTACCGCGTGTTAACCGATACGAACTCGATCATGAAGTTGCTGAGTTGTTACACCATGTTAGACTAACGGATCATAGTTATATAATGAGGTAGCGATAAACAACGATTAATATGCTTTACACGAAAACGATGAATTTACATGCGTCCCTTGTGAATTCCCGCGTTGGCAATATGATCATGCGTTTGCTGGCAGTCGATGTAACATCATTATATTAGCAAATTCGCATTAATGAAGCATTTCATATCGAATAAATGTCGTGTTTACGTCAGAACATACTCTTGGGTAACCGTCTCTGGAGTGATTGATATGCTTTTTGTTCAGTAACCGCGGTAATAAAATTTAATTTTATACACAAAATCGGAAAGATAACAAAATTATTAAAATTTTCAATGTACTTATTATTTTTTAACAAGAACAATATGTTATTATCGTACTTGGATTTTTCGCGATATATTATTGATCTTAAAAATATACTTTGCATATAATATTTAATCTCGTATAATAAATTTTTTAATATTTCTTGATGCCACGTGCAAATGTCAAAGGGAGTTTCTCGACCGCATTGTCGTAATATCACGTTAAGATATACCGTATCTGTAACTATATATTTAAGCAACACTCGCGAGAATCAGACGATGGAGCGTGGTCTCGACAGGAGCATGAATTAGGTGACACGAATCGCCGCCATTGTCAGCATGATCGCACGGGGGTGTCGTAGGTCCGAGACAGCGCTATTACATTCAGAGATCTGTGTGAAAGAGCCGGGTTTGCGAACGTTCCGAGGATCTGTGGCAACGAGATTGACGGTACGTGCTGCCAGACGCACGAAACGCGAGATAACACACCTACGCATCCTCAGTTGCATACGTAAACACCGCATCCCTGAAACGACGTTTACATAGGGTGTCAAGTTTCAAAACGTCCTTAATATACGCGCTTTCGTTCCTGATTTAACTTTAAGAGAAACTAAGTAATGCGATAATCGTGTTTTTACAAAGAAAATTGTTGTTACTTTTGGATCCTTTTACTAATAATAAGTTTTGTTATAAATCAAATTACTAATAAATTACTAATAATATTTCCTAATAAAAAAAAATTAAGAATATTTCATGTGATATATAGGAAATATTCTATCATCTTCAATCAGTCATTAATTTGTTTTAAAAAAGAAAATATCTGTGTTTCAAAGGGTTAATTATTGAATGTTCTGTGATAATTGTTAGAAGAGTATTGATGATGAGAGCAAAGATAATATTTTAAATGTTAAATAGTTTTCAAATTGGAAAAAAGTTTTTTTTTCTTAAAGATAGATCAGGAATTTTTGGAAAATAGATTAGAATATTACTAGATCATATGTTTTGTGATACTAAAAGTAAGAAATTTACAAAATGTGGAGATGATCAGTTTGTCTTTTGAGAGACTCAATTAAAACAAAAGTAATATAAATTTGCACGGCAACTGCAAAAATAAAAATATCGTAGAAAGTTTCAATATGCAAACGATAAGATACAAAGTCGGGCAATAATTTCAATGTGAATTCTCGAGTTGGAAAGTAAAAGGATTAAGCAAACAGCGCGAATCTAAAAGATTATAGAAACACCTGGAGCTCGCTTTACAGTTGTTCGATACGCATAGCAATAACAATCCTCTTCTTTTTGACTTCGCAATGCGAGACAGTGTCCAAAAAGAAAAAAAAAACTCAACATCGTTATCAAAGAATAACGTTTTTCCTTCCGTTCATTTTTCTTTATTGTTAACAATTCCAAGCTTTTTTATGTCAACTGATTGTGCCTGCATATTAAGTAGGTATTATTTTTATTGGAAAATATTTTTATTAGTTTTTATGTCGGCTCTTGCGCTGAGAAATGTCGAAATGTTTCTCAGACGATTCGATTAAGAGGTCGAACATGAAATCAACCGCATTTCAAATGTATTTTTATTCTGTTTTGTAAGCAGTGCTCATAAAGAATTTCCACATCATAAACGCGAGAGAATTAATACTTGCTGAATTTCTTGAAAAGCAATTTCCAATAAGAATTTTGGAAGCAGATAATATTTATAGAAAATATACAGAATCTTTATTTTAATTGTAGAATTTTGGGGTAAAACGTACATTTTGCGTTTGTTTTACTTTTCTATTATTTATCTTGCCACCCCTGTACACTTGCCGATTGGTCGACAAACAGAACAGAGGGAGAAGGGTAAAGAGACCAGAAACATTGCTTAATTAAAAGCCTCTGGCTTGAAGTTTATTTTTTCCTTTTTCTCGAGAACGGATGCGGTGGATTGACCGAAAACAACGTTGGTTTCCCCTGTGAGGTTTATTTTATTTCGAAAACTTACCGGTTACTTCGAAGAAAGCTGTGGATCTCTCGTGAGAGCTCTCGCTCAGATGCTTAACTTTAACTTAATCTGCTGTTTGTCCGTGCAACTTCGAGCTAACCGGAATGCAAGATGTGTAGAACGTGTACCTAGATTGAATTATCTTGCACGCAAGATCTTACGAGAATATGGCAAACAGTACATAATTATTAAATACACGGTATTCCGCAAAGCATCTTTATAAAATTTATCTTACGAGTTCTCTGAATATTTTAAAGTAAATTTACAAAAACATCGTAATAATATTATTTGAACTCAAATTATAAATGATTAAAAACAAATTTCTTTACGAAAAGCTTTAGATGCACGAGAAAATAAATTTATTTTTATGTACATGTATGTAAAATAGATTTATAAAGGAGAACATTAAATAAAAAAATATAATTACTAAAATATATGAAATCTTACATAAAAAAAATAAAAGTACACGATATTCTTCCAAAATTTTTATAGCTTTGGATTTTGTGGTATAACATAAAATTGATCATACAAAGCAGGGGAAAGGCAATTAAAAGCCAGCACGGTAATTTGAGCACATGTTTTATTACAATCAATTTACATTGACAAAACTAAGCTGTGATAGGCATAATTACAAAAAGCGTACGTTTCGCTCCTTTTTTTTGGACCATCTTTAGCGCAATTACAAAGTAGATGAAATATATTAGATTTAAAAAATGTAATAATAATATAAATACACAGAACAAGAGTGAGTCACCCATGTTGTCGGAAGTAAATGTTATGTAATGAACCTTCGAGACAGAAAGAGATCAATAAAATATTCTACATTAAAAAGCATTGATAATATGAATATATCGAATTTGAGTGAGTCACACATGTTGTACAGAAGGTAAATGTTACATACAACGAACGTTCGAGACAGAATATCAAGTCTCTTCATATCGCACGATACATAAAGTAAATATGAATTCAGAGAGATGTTTACAAATAAGACGGCATGACATTCATAAAACTGATGATCAATGGAAGAATTACTGTTCTAAATATCAATATATTGCTTAGCTTACTTTGAATTCCGACTTTCGAGATAGAAACAGAATAAACCTTAGTTGAGATATAATAGCCCTTACTTTAAGGGTAGCCAAAGGATGACTCCTCCGAAAAAGGGTTGACATTTTAATTAAGCCGCACGACCCTCGCGGTCATCTGCATCGCGGATCAGGCCGATGCACCGTCGCAATCTTGCGAAATTTAGATAGTAATTTTGCATCGTTAGAATTTCTTGCACATTATCGAGATAGAAATGATTCACAAGCCTGTTTAACACATTCATCGAATCTGTCTTTTTTTGCGAGATAATTTTCTAATCCAATTAAATCTTAATTATTATATCTTTTATATTTTATCTTTATTTTATCTTGAAAGTATTACAAACCGTAAATTTCTTAAACTTTTTTCATGAAACTGTGGAAGAAGGTGCATTATTTTTTTTTCAACGCAATTTATTAAAAATTTATAGGTATAAATATTATAAGACAAACTTGTATGAAAGGAGTTATGATAATAAGATTTCGTTAAAGACAATCAAGAAACTAACACAAGTCTCTCTTTAAAAAAATGATATAATAAAATAATATTTAGAAGAGTAACATCTCTCTCTCTCTTTCTCTCTCTTAAAATTTATGGTATCTGTTGGAAACTTTTCACTGGAAAAATGTTCCAGAAAAGTATAGCTTCAAACTTAAAATATAACGAAGAGACAAAAAGAGAGAAAGATATATAAAAGTAACTTCTTTTTTAGGATACACTGAATTTGTTAAAATAAGGATTTATATATATAGCTATTCAAGAAATTTTAATTAAATGAATGTGATAATTTTTAGGTAGTGCCTGAGTCGTGTTGACAACGGCAATCGTAAACTATTAAGTTCTTAAGCGATCGATACGAACACATACCCCTTCGGGAATTAATCTCGTCAGTCAACACGGCGATAGTGGACTTAACGTGTTATTGCTTCAATAACATCGTTTTCTATTTGCTGCATTATTGGGAAATTTTAATATTTATAAATATATATAGTTTTCTCTTTATTTTTTTGCAAGTTAATATTTTTAATTAAGATGATTAAAATGAATAAATTCGGGTAATGTGATTAAGCTTTAATTATTCGTTTTATTGTTATTAGATTTTTATTTTAAAAACTATTTTTACCAAAAAAGACGTGCAGAAATTAATAAACTAAGCCTAGTTATAATAGTAATTTAACTTTTATCGATTAATCTATCAGGATCACTTTTTTCCCATTTTCTTTCTCTCTCTTTTTTCCTCTTTTTCAATTTTGATTGATTGTGAACGTAATGATGAGGTAGCATCATAGGAGCGTTTCGATTTGGAGAAAATGATACATTCATCGTGTTTAATCCGAGGCTATGCTATAGAAACCTTTTGCACTGCAATGGTTGGACGAGCAGAATATCCATTTGTTTATCACAACAATATCGCGGATGATTAAATACTTTGTGCCATCCCCTACAGCAAGCATTATCGCAATGTACAAATTTTCGTTTATCCAGATAATGTGGAATAGATTATTTGATTTGTAAATAATAAAGAATTCAGAATTTGATATTTGATTCTCGAGAAGTATTATAATGACTAATATTTGATTCGAGATTCTAAATTTATATGCTTTGCTTTTTAATTATAAATTAAAATACATTGAAAAATATTTTACGGACTTCTCTTTAGAAAATTTAATGATTATCATTAATTTTTTATTATTAGTAAAAAAGATGATAAATATTGGTTCTTTTTTTATTACTGCAAAAGATAATTCGAATACGATTAGTTGTATTTTCTTAAGAACTTAAGATAAATTATATCATTAATTTTTTTAACTTGATTATGTCGGCTGTCGGGACAAAAAAGTAGTTATTCTTGTATTGTTCGCCGGGTTAGCACTTTATTTCAATAACATTTAATTGAAACATTTTTACGTTTATTTTGTTTTATTTTCCGAGCCGCGGAGTTTAACTGAAGGATTTTTTGTGCGAAACACGCATTTAATTCAACACGATACTTATATTACGTCGCGGTAAAGATTTTTTTTTTATTACAACGCAAACAGCTTCCATGTTTAAAACGAAAGAATTGTATTTCTATTGCTTTAAATCGAGCCAAGTATATTGCTCTCATATTTACAGTAAGACATAATCATATAGAAGTAATATATAAAGTAATGAAATATGAAGTAAGTTTCTATTTCACTTTTAGCTATATTATCCCAGCGAACATGTAATTAAATTAACATCTGCATTCGTTTATGTATAATAATAATAATACATCAAAGATTAACATCTATTACGCAGATTAATATTTACGCAAAAATTTATTTAAGGAACGATAAGAGAAAAGTATTTTTCTATGTTAAATGCATATGAAGAGATTGCTAATAACGATGAGAAATAACGAAAGGGCGCGATAGCAAATTGCCACGCGATTACATCTTTTTTGCTATCTCCCTTTCTCTCCCTAGGCGCTTTCTCCATGGATTACACCATAAACATAGCAATAATGCTTCATAGAAACGGCCGTTACACGATGCAATTATCGACCACTCGACGAACGTGTCAGGAACGTAATGAAGGGGATCAATGGATTTTCAATTGCCAGTATGGCACGGACTCGCGCCAGAACTTCGAAATAATGCCGGCGCGCTGTATAATTGACCGGCGTTATTTCCTGCTGCGAATTATAACCAGTATCTCTCCCACTCTCGTCTCTCACGTACGCGCTAATGAGATTCAGAATATTAACAATCAATTTACGCAGACAAGTAGCATCAATGTCATGCATTACGCTCCTGCGATGACAAATCAGGTTGAAAAGCATGGCTACGCAAAATTAATTAATTTTACCATGAAAGTGAAACGTTCAATAATTATATTTAATCGAATAATTAATGGTGTAATATAATTATATCATTTTTATATAATAATACAAAAATAATTGTTCATATTAACGTAATAGTTATGTGCCATTATTTTCAAATGGGAGAAGAAAGTGGCAGCGTTTTCTCACATTGGAACATTATAAGTACTCAAGAAATATGACGATACTTAGAACTTAGACGATACTTGAATCCTTTTAATGGTAAAAATAATTTTTTAAAACTTTCTGAAACACTGTAAACTCACATATATTATATTATTTTCTTAAGTTTTTAAATTATGATGTTATTACATTAATACATACAGAGATACTTTCTCAAAGTCGAAATAAGCGTAATAATGCATGGTAATGCATCTCCATTATTCATGATATTTAATTAAAGTTCCTCATAATGTCGTAAATTATAATTACACTGTCTGCGAGTAAATCCTGTTCACCATATAAATACAAGACTGGTAGCTAATAGCTTAATTATAACCGACTTCTCGTTTAATGAAAAAGACCTGAGTGCAGTGCGTTCAAGTTGCGATAAAAACTCGAGGCCGTCGCTTTAGCTTCGCATTTTCTTCTACCTCATTAAGAGCTATTCTTGGTTTTAGTTTTTAAAACTGTAATGCACAAACGGAAGAAAACCTTTTGAAGTAACTTGCGCATATAAATGCCATTTTCTTATCGAGTGTACAACATTTATACGTAGTTTTCTCGAAGAACGCATTATTGTGCGGGATTCTCGAAGAGAACTGGAAAAAACATTCCGATGCGTGGAAAAACAAAATTCTATCAGAATATAGAGATGACAATATTACCAAAGCTCATATTTTGCTATATAAATTGTAAAAATCTTATAGTTTAGAAAATTATTTCTTCACTATTTTCATTTATATTTCTTTTCTCAGTTAGATTCTATTGTGGTAAAAATTTTCTCTAAATTTTCTCAAATAATTTATAATTAAGGAGAAATCTAATTAAATTAATATACTAGAGTACTATATACTAGACATCAATCTAAAAAAAAGTCAATTCTTTTCTTACGAAAACGTCGAAGAATTGATAACATTTAAATTATAAACAATTAAAAACGAAGGAATCTAAATTTTAAAATGCAAACAAATAATAAAATTTAAGAAAATATTTACGATTAAATTTTATCGTTATTTGATCTAATCTTTAATCCGTTTGTATAAAACTGTTCGAAGAGTACAATTAGAACAGCAATATATTAAAGCGTGGCGGACAAACTGTGGCAGGAATTCGATTGGCGTCTTTTCAAACGGTAGGGTCGGGAGATGCTCAACTTTTATGCACATAAAACTCACGAACTCCAGTCGGAGTACTTACCCATCCTGAACACAGTTGGATTTAGATTCATGAGGTCCCCGCAGGCCTTGGTGGCGACGCGTCCAACTTGACCGGACTACCGCCGGACTTATTCTGGACAAACGTGTAGAATGTAGGAGTACCTTGCGGAGAAAGAGAAATACAGAGACAGAAAGAGAGAAAGAGAGAGAGAGAAAAAAAAACTAGTCGCAAAGAATATAAGCAAGATGGTTTCTTACCATCTACGGGAAGTTGATATCCCAGAGCTCGAAACACCAATCGTCCTTTCGACTGACTACGTTTTGTAGTAGACGAAAAGATTACTTTTAGCCGCGACAAATGTCTTTCCTTAACTTCTTCCGAATCTGATGACATGTTCCAGATTTTTCCGTATACTAGAAAAATTTATGGTTCTGACTTTTTCGTTTAATAGCGATTTATCTATCTAATCTTTCCGACTTTCTCTCAAAATTTTTTCCTTTTCTATCGTGATATATATTTCTCTCTTTCTCCTTCACTATATTTTTTCAAATAAAAATAAATTTTATGCAGTTTTACACAAAATGTCTTAAAAACTTAGAAACTAATTGCATCGATATGAGTTACGTCTAACGTGAAAAGTAAATCATTATATTTTCTTTTTCAATTGACTATTATATAAAATTATATTGCATATTTAATTCTGAATCAATACTATACCGATATGTTAATTTTTTATTACATCATCTTGATACCTCAACACGCTTAAATACATTTATTTGATCTTTGTACAAAATGTTTGATAATAAATTTTTCATTCTGCATAAAAAATTTTTTTGTTCGACGTGAAGCGTTAAATAGAAACGCGCACTATCGTATTACAATGAGATTCGAAAGGAAGTATCGGGAATATATAGGATAGATGTAAAGCGTTCACACTTTCGAAAGGTTATATATAAGTATGTATATAGGGTATATATATAGGGAAGCAATAAAATGTAGATAAGTGATTTTATCCATTTTCTTGAAAAATATTTTGATATACAAAGAGTGTAAAAAAAAAAATCATGTCAAAATTATATTTATCAAACTGTTCAACATTTTTCAACAAGATTTTATCATAATGATTTTTTTCAGTACAAAACGTAAAATTTAATTTTATATTTACATTTTATTACATTTATGAAAAGACGAATTTATATACAAAATATTAATTTATTTATTGCAAAGTTCTTATTTTTATAATAGAATTGCGGATATTGAAATCATTTATTAACTCATCGTCTTTTATGATTACTTTTGAGTAATTATAAAATACAATCATCGCATTCATCTATTTTTGTATACACACGTACAGTCTATTTTAATAAAAATTAGATAGAATCTTCTAGCATCACAGATTGCCGGTTTCACGCGTCCACCGCTCTGGAGTTCTCCCGGAAGTTTCACGAAGCCGTCTTTACGTCACATGCACTTTCGAAAGTCCTCGCGCGACTTTGGTAAAAAAAGAGAAGTTTCAAACAGCGAAGATCTTTCTTGACAAATTTTATATCAGCACGCCTAGTCGAGCGAGCGTCTGGCGAAAATTTATAGCACCCGAGGGAACAGTAGCTGGAACCGAAGGAAATAATCGACGACGTGATTTGTGGAATTCTCACTTGATCCTCGCTTTGTTCGAACCTTGCTTCGTTATCGCCTATTGATAACTTTCCTAGACGAATATCTTCATCTCGATCGTTGATATCTTTATTTTATTAAACAACGAAGAGAAGATAATATCAAAGATTCAATTCTTTGAATTTATGATATTTTTCACATGAAATAGGAAAACTAATATTATTTATTATTTTATTTGAATAAAAAGAAAGATTCCTTTGCGTAGGTAAACTATAAAAATTTCCACTACCAAGACATTATAAAATTGATTTCAGTAACAGTTATTATTTCATCATTATGTGCTGGTAAATTTAAATATCGCAAATATCGATATTATTCTTATAGTGTTGCTTTGCACACATGTTCTTCTTCTCGGATTCTCAAAGATTCTACTTTTGTCAATATCTTTTCTTTTTGTTCGAAGCAAGAGAAGGAGAAAAGAGGAAGAAATATTCTCTGAAAGCTCGCATTGACTTTCAACGCGCACGAACCTTTCCTCTTATATCCTAGCATTCTCAGATAGATGTATCTTATATATACCGTAGGGGAGTTCATAAAAGGGTTCATAAAAGCACCGAATACTGTTAAAATGCCACATGGCGGTTTTTCTCGACAAACGTGTAGTTGATATTTTTTTAGCAAATATTTGTTTTCACCTTTTTACCTTATCTCTTCTTTCAAAACGTTTTAACTCTCAATCTTCAATATTTTTTAACCATTATATTAAAATAATCTTCAATACATACTTATGATCGGCAGAACGAACGTGCGATTCTTGGCACATTCTATATATATATATAGACTTTTTAAACCTTTTATTTTTGATCCTACGATCTCCATAGAAAAGAGATGATTGTCGAGATGTCGTCGAATTCCTTGAATATGAATTCGCGCAGGATTAATTCTGATTGGACATTCGGAATGTCGGAAGTGGCAAGGATTCAGAGACGGTCGCAATTTCAGATTAAGCGCGGACATCGTCGCAAGAATGTTCGCAGAGAAATGAAATTTTTTTCGGTATGTCGAAGCGTGTAATTAAATGCAACTGAATTACACTCGCGTCGCGTGTACTCGTTTTATTCGGTCTTGTATAAAGAATGAAATCTGCAGATAGTCTGCTCAGCGACATTTCAAAATAAAAAATCTGTAAAATATTCAGCACGATATGTGTTGCAAACTTCTTATAATATCAACATTTTTATAAAGCGCCAAACCTTTAGATCAAACTTTTATAAAAAGTTTTTTGTAAAATGATTAAATTTACGAAAAGTCTGCGACATATATACGACATACGTAACTGGATTAATGAATCAAAATTTCTGATGGTAGTCTTCAACCAATATGCATTTCCTTCAGCATGTCTTGCTCGTATATTCGGAAATTTACAAACATACTATGCGAATACCTTCGTGCCAGTCATACCAGTACTGACCTGTCAGCGTTGTGCCAGTTAAGTTTGACCACAGGAGTGTAATACTGTTCTGCAGTGAACATCGACAGCAAGCAAGTGCAAGCCAATACTGATACGGCAATGTGCGCTATATAGTTAACCTAGTATTCCGAGAGTAAATTCGAAGTTAGATAATATCAATTCAGATCGCTCCAACTATAGATTTAATAACCAAAATAATATATATTCCTTAAAACTATAAACATTGCCAACATTATACATTAAATAATTATGCTGAAAAATGAAAGATTACGTAATTTTTTTTTTTTTTTTATTTAATTATTATAAAACATTAATATATTTATAATATTTATTATATTTAAATGATTTGGCATAGCGTCGATGTTGCAACACGCATTGATTTGAAGTTGCTGTTAGAAAAGAATCACCGTAAACTAATTGTTAAGTAGTAACGGTCTAGCATCGGCGCCACATTGTCCGACAATGCTTGACCACATCTACTGAGCTTGGCTCTCTTATCGAAAGCATCGGCGTTTTCTGCATGGACGATGTTAAAACGTTTATGTAAGTGAATTTGGAACGATGGTATCAATCCATTTATCTGGTTTCCAAATGCAATCTCTGATAAATCGTAGTCGTTTCTTTCGTGAATATTTTCTCTTTTTTTTCCTTTATTCAACTATCTCGACCCCTCAAACGACCCTCCGATGCATAACTTTGGCTGAAACGGAAGCTGATTCGAGGTAACGAGATACCCAAAGAGCTCCTCTTGTCCTTCTTTTTTTTCACCCTCAGCTGCCCTCTGTTCTTTACGCCCAGCCCGATTTCTTTGGCTTCAACCCTAAGCGCCGGATTTTGTACGTTTCAGCAAGTTCTCGTTTTCGAAAGCGCGGAAAGCTTGTCGTGGCTCGCACACGAACATCCGTCATATAATTCCGTACCTTTTTCTGTTCGACTTACTTTTCTCCTTGAGCTCTTTTCTTAAAGGATTTTTACTTGTGATACATAAAACTTCAAATAAAAAAGTTAATCGTAAAAACGCTATTAATAGTGAGTAATGAATAACTTAGTTTTTGAATAAATTCGCAAAATATATAGCTGGAGAATCTTTAGAATTAAAATAGCTTAATATCTAGAATTCTTAAAAGAAAGAACTGATTTAATATAACATTTATTTTTTTTTTTAACTTTTCCGTGGAATTCAGTGAATTTTCTTAAATTGCAATATATATTAAAAACGAACATTACAATTATCATTAATTAAAATTTAGTTGTAGAAAAAAGAGTAGTTTATTTTATATAAAATTATGTTAAAAAATTATTTTTGACTATGCACACGATGTAGACTACGCTATTCATTTCGCAATTCTGTAATTGTAAAATAACACCTATATTTATTTGCTGTTAAATTCGCGAATGTGTGAATGAAAAGAGCAGAAATTGTACTTGCCATATTTTTACACGCGGCGCATCGGAAAATCGATAAGTACATCGTTCACGATGCAGCTAAAGATGGAGGTGGTTTGCTACTTTTTCCGGGTTCTTTCCCAAGTTTCCCTCGGCGAGATAGAGAAAGAGAGAGAGAGGGGCATCGCTCAACGACGACCAGATAAATGGTACCGCCACGACGATTCATTTCTCTCGCGCGTAACATTTAGCACTGGTTTTCTTGGGTAGCACGCGAAGTAACCTGAGGTATATAAAGAATCGTACAACGAAGAGAGCCACGAGATCTTTCATTAACCTTCTGTTATATCCGTCTCTTATGAGTTCTTTTATTAGAAAAATGATGTCATAAATAAGTAAAAAATATTTAGCAGCGGAAAAATAAAAGATGATATGTGTGATTTGGTTCTTGATATGGCTTATTCACATCACGTTTACGATATTTTTCGAAAGCTGTATCATCCATATGAATTTTCATGGTTTTATTTTTGTAGTATCTAAATCCAGATATATCTACCTGATTTTTTTTAATATTTCCATCCAAAAAGACACACAAACGTTTCAAAAAACTTCCACAACTTATATAGACGAATTTATTTTTTTCAAATTTGATGTCTTAATTTAGATAGAGAAATCTAGAATTTGGTATATTATTTATAGCAGGACACTTTCTGTAATCAAGTTTTTCTTTGACGTATAAAATATAGTAGAAAAAATTATCAATTTCTAAAAATAAATTATATATATATATATGTTTTCAAAGAATAAAGAGAGAGGTAGATATTGCATATTCAATGATATTGTACTTTTTCCAG